>NC_134792.1:10173299-10278299 GCF_046742065.1 Oratosquilla oratoria
CAACGCAAGAATCGACAATCTTCCTCCTGAAACCACATCTGGATAACATGAGTGGATGATGTTTATTGTCTGGCTAAGATAACGATCGCTGAAACACACCTGTCAAAGTTTAAGTTACTCGAAATCGAAAAGGTCCTTCCTTCAACTATGAGTAGTGTCCCTACATTAAAACCACTATTATTTCGATACAGCCTACAGCAGACCCCACAGTGCCGTCCCCTTTTATTGAAGTGCCGCCGGCCCCCCCTCACCCCCGCCTAGCTACGCCACCGACCAAATACCCGATTCTCTTCTGTGAATCACTAAAAAGAATCGAGTTTTCTGTCGCTAGTGAATAGCTACTGAGGATTGATGTTTGGCCGTCGTTCTCACGATCAAAATGTTTGTTAATGACGTCATGCGCTTGCAGGCTATCCACGAATGGCTCAGCCAGCCTTGCTTCAAACCGTTTGACAATGTCTTTGACAACCAAATACCCCATTCACAAGGCCAAATATCACTTCAAACACGTGTTTGACAAACCAGGTTTGACAAACCAGGTTTGACAAACCGTTTGACCGTGTAAATGGCTCTTCATACAACTTCATTCGCTGGGAGGTGTTTGCTGACTGAACTGGAGTAGAAGGAGAGTAGGTGACGTGACCCACACTTGTATTTTCACTTCACCCAACAATATTCTAAACGACTTAATTATATTTTTTAATATTACTGATCAAAACCATACGGTTTATAATCAAATGGGAACTTCACTGGTGTATAAAACACTAAATATATAGTAAAAAACAACAAACTGTTGCGTCTTACCTTCAATAATGTCTTGTACATCTTTGTTGAGCATCTTGCCTGGCAGTGGTCACAGATGTCGAAGCAAAATAAAATGACGAAGTTTGACGTAATATCGTCTTAATCCCCATCCATTCACCAAATTACTTCCAGTGTCCAAACCATGTAACGCTTCACATGACTGTATTTCTCTATTTACTATTTACTTAGTTATGTATTTATTCATTTGTTTACCATTGTAATAGTAAGCATCACTTCAGAGAAGAAAAAAAAAGTACTTTTTCGTGCGGTGTAACAAAAATATTGTTGGAACTCGATTCACTATAATAAAACATTTATCTAGTGTTTTTTCTGATGTATTAATTTTATTTTTCTACGTTTCAAACTAAAATCTACACTTTTACATTTCGGGAATGTGATGAGTGTTCTATGAGACAGTCACTTCCTTGTTTTATAATTCCTCGCTAAGTTCAATAAATTGTTAGTATCAGTTACAAAATACAAAAATCACTGAATTTTCCTTAATAAACGTCGAGAAGGTATTCATTTCACTATCGCTAAAATGCCTCGCAACAGAATGCCTGGCGGCATAACAAGAAAAATGACACACCGAAAGAAAGAGATCGTTTTGACTGGAGAAAACTAATTTAGCTCACATCTGGAATATCAGTGGATAAAAGCAATTCTATCTCTAATCCGAAATCAGCCTTCTCCAACGAATATGTTCTCAGTATCCATTCACTGTTGCAGCTACTGTAGGCAGGGATTCTTTATCTTCTTTTCCATTCACCAAACTCTAGTGCATATATATTTATAATCTAAAATATCTTGTGTTTGTGCAGTAATTCAATGAATTATTTCATGTGTGATGGTTGAGAAGCATGGCAAGAACCTGAGATGTCACACAGATGTCACACAGATGTCACACACATTTAACCTTCAGTTTTCAATCATCCACAGTTACAAAACGATTAACATATTTTATTGAACATAGTAATTATTTACTAATCATCACAGTTGTTTGTGTTGTACAACTGCACAAAACATTTAGAATATTTTTGAACGACTACAACCGTTTTCCAACCTATCTACTCCACCGTAATGCTGCGTTTACACCAAGCGAATCGAATCGATTCAATTCATGAAGAATCAACATGATTCATGATTCTTCATGAACTGAATCGATTTGATTCGCTTGGTGTAAACGCAACATAAGAATATAATTTTTAGTTATTAGACACTGATCCTTTTTTCCAGCACATTAGATTCATTGCAATAATTATTATCTATTAAATTTGGAATACATTAATTCAACAATAATTACATTTCCATGGTTAGATTCAGGAGGTGACGAAAAGAAACCACATTTATCATCGAGGACAGTGCCGCCGCCTGGGAAAACCAGACATCGGACTGTTGGCCCATCCACACGAAATCTGGTCTTGACGCATCATGACCTTACGGTAGAAAGGCCAGCGATAAGGGCAACCTTTTACGTCTGTCGCAAATGACGTCAATGATACGGATATGTATACTCCCCCTGGGTTCACGCTTATCCATACTAGTCAACGGATGGGTTGGATTCCAAGCCTAGGGATGGATTTCGTCCAACGCTGGAGGATTTGGGTATATACATTTTAACAACCACAATGCACTTTAATTCTAAGCCAACAAAGGCCGACATGCAGAAATTGAAATGCGGTACTGCCAAGGACTCGAACCCAGCATACAAATATATAAGAAAAGTTGTGCTTCCCTTTGTATGTTTCTTGATAGCCTAGTTGGTAAGTTACTACGGCACTTGTCACGTGGTTGCTGGATTCGAGTCCTTGGCAGTACCGCATTTCAATTTCTGCATGTTGTTGGCTTAGAATTAAAGTGCATTGTGGTTGTTAAAATGAATCTCTAATCACTGGGACCCATTCAGTGTTGTATATATATATACAACCTGTCAGGATGTCTTCACTTTCATATATATATATATATATATATATATATTTATATATATATATATATATATATATAAATATTAAGTTATTTTATTTGGCATTGAGTCAATATATATGAAGTGCAGATAGAAAACCGAACACATAGTTCGAAATAACAATTACAAATGACGAGGATAACACAAAGAAGCATGTAAGCCTATTTCCATTGTGGTCCTCAATAGACTGATTTTCTACACAAAGTTACACAGACATCATACGTAGGGGTTAAGGAGACCAGAGACAGTCATGAGTAATACCAATCAGTACACATATGACACATAAACATTATCATAGATTTGTTAATACTACTAAAATTTTCGTAATACGTAGGATATTGAGAGCAAAACTTGAGCACCATCACAATAAGGAACTTTGCATTATGCATAAGGAACAACAAACTAATGCTAAAAGGTACCAAAGCAGCTGTATCAGCAGGTGTAGAACAATAAAGGGGGACTCCATCCCAGGGTAAGAGTAAATATTAAGTACCACGGGATAGAAGGTAACAGGCCATCAACAATATCAACATGTTGTTATAGTGAATGCTACATTGGAGCTAGGGTCACCTATTAATTCATTCCAAATTTTACCTGTACCTCAGGACGGAGTGGGCAATTAGTATGAGCGCTAGGAAGTAGTACATTATAACCTGAAGCAACAGAAGTAGGGTACATGGGACCAGTACTCGTGTGAGTAAAACAACGAGATAGAGGGAAAGGTCTTATTACCTTGTTGTCTGGTGCCCTGATTCACCAGGCTTGTATTATGGTCAGATCATAACTGTTCTCGAACCATACCTGAGACATATACCATACTATGACAAGCAAAACGAAGGTGAAAACCAGTTTTGATCATCAAACATTGTTATACTAAACTAAACATCTGAAGAACAAAAGGGGAGGATAGAACAGTTATGAGGGGACGCAGATTTGGATGGTATTACTCAGGTACCCCTCACTATGCTAGTAGTATATAAAATCAAGGCTGTTCTCAGTCCATAGTTGAGACATATAGTAGTCGTTGACTTTTTTTCTTGAAAGTAGCCTTGCTATTTGACTGCTTAATGGACACAGGTAGTGAGTTCCATAGTTGAACACCTGTGAAGTGAAAGCTGTTTTTGGTGAAGGAACCTGCATGAGTTACAATAAAAGACTCTTGACTGTTCAGGATTCGGTTCTCAGTAGATAACGTAAAATCACAGCTCACATATGAAGGAGCAGAATTATGAGCGCCATTGTAAACATGGTTTAGTTTCAGCTGCTGGACACGATATTTTACAGGTAACATTCCTACTTTGCTAAATTCTTTTATACTAATACGACTACGTTGAGGTGCCTTATTGGCACTTATGTTAACCAGTAATATAAACACTTCTTCTTGAGTGGTCTTATGTAGTTGGAAACACTTTGTGGACTTATCGTTATAGTACTCCTGAACGTACCCCAGCCCAAACTTCCCAGAACCCGTTGGGAGGGATTTTACTAGTTTAGTGGCTATGGTTGTGAAAAAGGAGTTGAAGTGGTTAGCTATGGTGTTCTTATCAGAGTTAAGCTCGCCGTTTATCATGAGTCCTATACTGTCTGCTTTGTTACTAGGCTTTGTGTGAACTTCTAGGATCTTCAGAGTTTGCCAAAGCTTCTTTGGATCGTGTTTGTTCTGGTTCACCATGTTAATACAATAATCATCTTTGGCTTTTCCTTCCAATATTTCACACGATTCCTTTAG
Source organism: Oratosquilla oratoria (assembly GCF_046742065.1). Taxonomy (NCBI): domain Eukaryota; kingdom Metazoa; phylum Arthropoda; class Malacostraca; order Stomatopoda; family Squillidae; genus Oratosquilla; species Oratosquilla oratoria. The sequence goes on from NC_134792.1 coordinate 10,177,796, forward strand.
TACAGAAAGCCATTATAGTCCTCCTGTTTTCTACTTTTCCTAAATCTTGCAATAAATCTGTCTCTATCTCTAATCAAACCCAGTACTTCGTTTGTCATCCATGGTTCCGTCCTCTGTTTTATTCGTATATCTTTGTACTTAATTAAAATTAGACCAGGCCTCATAACATCAGTACAATCTAGTATTGGCGACCAGTCTGTCCTACCCAGTTCATCTACAAAATGTTCCTGTGAGTAATGCTTATTGTAAATCGCCTTCCTAGCTTTCCTAGTACAATATATGAGTAAACAGTGACATTTTGTTAATTGAGTGGTAAAAGTTATTTTGCCCGCACAACATTGGTTATTTTTTGTCTTTCTACAGACGAGAAGATGGAAAGAGGAGAGAAAAGTTCTGCACAGGCAACTAAGCGCAAGGGCCGAAGGCTGAACCTGCGATTGAGGCTCATTATTTGAATTCATATTATATATATATATATATATATATATATGTATATATATAGACATTATATATATATATCTATATATACAGATCTATATATATATATATATACATACACATATATATATACATATATATATATATATACATTATATATATATATATATATATGCGTGTGTGTGTGTGTGTTTACCTAGTTGTATTATACGGGAAGGGAGCTATGCTCGTAGTGACCTGTCTTTGTATCTTTCAGCATCAAGGTTTTTCTTAAAATCTTAAATAGAGCTTGCACACACAGTTTCTTTATCGAGATTATTCCAAATATCCAGCACTCTGTGTGGGAAGTTATTTTTTCAGATCTTTTTTATAGTTATCTTCTTTGAGTTTCTTTTCGTGTCCTCTTGTTTTTCCATTGTCACTTTTTAGTAAATCATTCCTATAAAGTATTTCCGTTCCTTTCATGATTGCATAGATAGTCAGTAAATCACCTTTCTCTTCTCTGCTCCAGTGTTGGTAGTTCTAGTTTGGATAATCTTTGTTCGTATTTGGAAAGAGCTGGTGCCAACTTTGTCGTTGCTCTCTGTATTCTTTCTGATTTCCTTATATTCTTTTTAGTACTGGGTGTCCATAGTGTCGCTGCGTATTCCATTTTTGGTCTTACTAATGTAACTAATATTTTTTTAAAATAGTTTCTTCATCCAAATAGTCAAATGCCACTTTCATTGACCTTAATAGGTTGCAGGTTTCTCCGACTATTATGTGTGTGTGTGTGTGTGTGTGTGTGTGTGTGTGTGTTCACCTTGGTCTTTGTATCACGTGCTGGATTCGAGATCGACAGCTATTTCCCTCCCGGAAGAGAGCTTAGAGCTCGTATGACCGATCTATGGGTAATGCTGTGACCTTACACGCACACACACACATCCAACTCCCCGCCCACGAGAGTTGGAGTAAGGACTCGTAGCGCAGCGATACTGAAATTATTTCAGCCCTTGGCAGGATTCGAACCCGGACCGCCTTAGTGACAGTCGGAGACTCTACCAACCGAGCCACCTAGTTGTGTAAATGTGTGTGTGTGTGTGTATTCACCTCGGATCTGCTGCAGTCTCTGTCGAGACAGCCAGACACCACCCTACGGCAGTGAGCTCAGAGCTCATTATTTGCCGATCTCTGGGTAGGTCTGAGACCACTCACACACCACACACCGGGACAGCAAGGTCACAACTCCTTGACTAACGTCCCGTACCTACTCACTGCTAGGTGAACAGGGGTTACACGTGAAAGGGGACAAACCCAACTTATCTCCGCCCGGCCGGGGAATCGAACCCCGGTTCTCTGGCTTGTGAGGCAAGTGCTTTACCAATCCGTCACCGAGCCGTATGTGTGTGTGTGTGTGTGTGTGTGTGTGTGTGTGTGTGTGTGTGTGTGTGTGTGTGCGCGCGCGCGCGCGATTCACCATTCACCACCATGGTCTTGGATCACGTGTTGGATTCGTGATCGACAGTTATCAACCTTTCGGATGAGAGCTCAGAGCTCGTATGACCGATCCATGGGTAATACTGTGACCTTACACGCACACACACACACCCAACTCCCCGCCCACGAGAGTCGGAGTAACAATCCGCAGCGCATCAATACTGAAATTATTTCAGCCCTGGGCAGGATTCGAACCCGGACCGCCGTAGTGTCAGGCTAAATTCTAACCACTGCGCCACGAGGCTGTGTGTGCGCCTCAAGTACTTCGAATTTTATTATTAAACTTTATCTTCATTGTGCAGGGTTCAGAATAACATCACGGTTTTGTATAAAATATGTCACTGTAGAATTATGCTACCAAATGATGTACAAAGCTGGGAGGAATTCAAATATCATACTAGTATAGTAGGCTACTGGTTTATGAAAAGAAGGGTGAAACAGAAATTCTTTACATTTTAGATAAATTTTAGGGGCTCCGATTTACTTAAGTTTATTTGTTTACTTATCTATCCATCTATTCATTTTTGTATTCCATCTACTGGACCAACATAAATCTCAACTCCATCTTCATGATATAAGAAGCAGAGGGCTTCAAGCCTAATTAATTGTTTTCGTTATCTGAACAAAACAATAACAAAATACACCGCGCGGCATATAACCTGGTCTCATTAGTATTCCTGCCCCAATATTACTTCAAGGTCGTGTACAATCTTTCCTCTACCAGGTGTGGTATAGTACAAATTATCTCTGGGCTTTGGTACAAGTGACGTGTGATATTAATGGTGTGGAAATGTGTAAGCAATATAATTATATCGATGCTCTTATTGCTCGGAATCTGTTCACTCTAGAAAGAAAACGAGCGACATGACGTCATATCGCGCGCATGACGCTTTGTCCAGAGTTATGGCACTGATTATTCGCAGCTAATTAAATTTTATCATATAATCTACTTACAAGAGGCGAATTTCAGTCACAAGGATCGTGGTTAAGTTCATCAGTTATCTTCATCATGAAGAATCTATTAACGGTTATGTTCATCAATATTTTTTATTTATTGTGAAGAACTTGTTAACACTACCGTAAACGCGCTACTACCACATGATGACGTCATAATTACCCTTTTCGGTCCAAAGTTTGTAGCAATGCGACGCAATAATGAAACGATACCCAAGAAGCCGGATACATACGACGCTCCTTTGCGATACCGACGCGTATTTTCCAGGGACGAACTGATAATATTGGGTTAGTCCGTCCACTCGACCTCACACTATAGGACTCGAGCTACTCAGACCTCAAACATCATATATCATACTGGGCCAGATCACGTAACATCGAACCATGCTAAATAGCCTACATTCTTACACGCACACATCATAGCAGATAAACCATATGAGAGACCAAGATCACTGGGTCTGCCAACATTGAGAGCTCGAAGAGAAGGAGGTGATTATAGTGTTTAGGTCACTAACGAGGACAGACTATAGTGACAGAGGAGATATCTCGACACGGGATAGAAGGGTTTTAAAAAGTGATGAAAACAGAGGAAAACTTTTTGTATTATGAGAAGAAATACATTGCTCCAAACATTAAAAAATACTTGGAACAACTTAGGTGATATAGCCCAAGCAGGAACAATATATGAATTAAAATAAAAATATAACTGGAGAATAAGGAGATATAGCCCAAATTGGAACCATACATGAATTTAAAGGAACGTTATGATATTTATAGAGTGAGGCAGGACCCCATGAGCGTTGTACATTTTCTGAATATTACAATTAGGTAAACACAAACGCTAGTGCGTGTGTATATAAATACATATTTCGTTAAATGTGATCTCTTCTTCAGTGTTTATAATTTTCTTCAAGGTATTTCCCTTGTACCTGAGATTTTTTTAAGACAATTCTAAGGTATAAGGAAACTACCTTGAAGAAAACTATAAACACTGAACAAGCCGTCATATTCAACGAAATATGCATTATAGAGAATCTCTTGCCCACGCGCGCGCGCGCGCACACACACACACACACATACATATATATATACATATATATAGACAGTCCTTTATTTATACGAGTTTACTTTATACGAATTCAGAGTTATACGGTGTCAAAAAATAGGGGTTATTCATCACATTGTACGAATTCCTCAGAAATATACGGTTTCAAGAAAGTTAAAATTCGCGCGGCGATTTAGTTCAGAAATGCAGCCACAAGGTATCGCTAGCTAGCTGTTTCCCGCCACCCGCATCCTTCTCACCCTGGCCGTAATGAAATAATTTTGTGTTTAAACTTTTCCCATAGTCATTGCCATATTTATGTAGTTGTAAGTACAGTTTTTTTTAATAAAAACATTGATAAACATAATAGAAATGTGTTTAATGTAAAACGTATCAGTGAAAGATTATTTCATTTCGAACACATCCTTCAAAGGGGTACTGGGGGGATTGGGTATTCAAAGTCTAAGGGGTTGGGTATGCACTCCTTTATACGATTCTTGCTTTATACGGTCCCTTTTGGAACGCATCTACCGTATAAATCGAGGAATATATATATATATATATATATATATATATATATATATATATATATATATATATATGTGTGTGTGTGTGTGTGTGTGTGTGTGTGTGTGTGTGTGTGTGTGTGTGTTTGTGTCCCCGTCTTCTCTTTTTGTGCATAAGGGGACGGTAGGGGTGGATTCGCCGATTAAATGAAGCGCCCTTGCTGTGAATGTGCTGTGTCTTGCTGCATTGCTTCTGCCCAGGGCAGTGGGCGAGGTGCAGGGATGACCCGTCATCCAAAAACCAAGAAAAGATGGAGGGAGAGGTGGTGAATGGGGGTAGAGTATGTGCGGATGAAAATGGTGGGAGTTGATTTATGCCCCGTTGTAAGGGAAAAAAGAGGCAAAGAGCAGCTGGGATATGTATATGTGTATATATATATATATATATATATATATATATATATGTATATATATGTTTGTGTCAATTGACATTTGGAATTAAACTCTTCTGCTGGGATTCGAACCCTTGCCTGAGCGTCTTGCGTCTTTATAAGGCAAGGACCGTACCACTACGCCATCCTGACCCTACAAAACGAAACGACTTAGTTCACGGCGGAACGACTGGGTCGTGAACTAAGTCGTTTCGTTTTGGAGGGTCAGGATGGTGTAGTGGTACGGTCCTTGTCTTGTAAAGACGCAAGCCGCTCAGGCAAGGGTTCGAATCCCAGCATATATATATATATATATATATATATATATATATATATATATAATATATGTATATATATATATATACAGTAAAAGACGGGGAGAAATCCCTACTCCCCCCAGCCCCCGCCCACTTCCATGCATGACAGCATCATCCATGCACAACCATTTTCCTCTCACCCGTCTCCCTTCCTCAACAGTCATTCCCCTCTTTCCCAATGCCCCTTTTACCTCATCCTTGGTCGCTGCCTCATGTTCACTTCCTCCACCTCTGCCTTCCCACCTCTTTTACTAAATTTCTTCACTCATTCTTTCCATATGTCCAAAACATCCCAATATTCTTTCATCAACCCTATCTCCCAACTCCCTTTCCACCCCCGCTCTCCTCCTCACCTCCTCGTTTCTAACTCTATCCAACATAGTAACCACTACCATACTTCTTAGGCATTTAATCTCAAACACATTTAAATTCTTCTTCTCTTATGTTCCATGTTTCTGCCCCATATAATGCTGTCGACACAATCATTCCTTCATCCAATATCCTCTTAGCATCCATTCCCATATGTCTATTCCTCATTACACTTTTTAAATCACGAGGAGACAATGAGTTTATATACTTAAGGTGTCCAACAGGACAGTAAACGTTAAAATATGCTTGTGTGTAGGTATACATGTGTGTACGTATGTATTTATATATGTACGTACGTACGTAGTTATGTATGTATGGTAGAGGAAATCTCTATTCATAGAGAAATTATATTTTATTATACGGCGACTGTCCCTCCGTTATGCTCCCCCCACTCTTGTTACTGTCCTGTACCATTTGTCTGAATATCAATTTTCTCATTTCGCCGAACCCTGTGGTGGGGGAAAAGAATACTGCCACCAAGTCTTTCCATTTGAGTCGTATAAGGCGAGAAGAACGGAATGGGGATAGGACTAGGCATCCTTTTTCCTGTAGCCCCAAAGGGGACACTCCTAGGGAAAGTAAAGACATAAGAGGGTCTGGAAGGAGTCTTCGTACTAGTATGCTAAGGTTTGGTTTTTTTAATATGCATGGATGTGGTACAGATGAGAGTAAAAGGGAAGAGACAGGCAGTATGTTTGTGAGAAGAAAGATGGATGTGTTGGCATTGAGTGAAAGGAAGGGGCGAGTTTGAGTTTGGGAGTGTAGTTGGGAGGATCTCAGGAGTGAAGAGAGGACGAGGGAGAGAAGGGGTGGTTATCCAATAAGTGAAGAGATAGGTAAGCGTGTGGTGGAGTGGAAGGTTTCTTCAAGGTTAATGTGGATAAAGGTGAAACTGGGAAGGGAGATGTGGGTTTTTGTAAGTACATATGAGCCTGGTAGTGAGAAGAGTGTAGAGGAAAGGAAGTTTTTTTTGGATATATTTAAATGAAAGATTAGGGAGAAATGTCAATGTAGTGGTATTGAGAGACATAATGCTAGGGTAGGAAATGAACCAATAGACGGAGTGGTTGGTAAGTCTGGAGTTCCAGAAAAAAATCGTATTGGAGAGTTGATTGTGAAGATGTGTTTTGAGAGTTGATAATAGCAAATACAGTGTTTCGGAAGAAAGTTAAGCATAAGTACACATGGGAGAGGGTGGTGGATGGAAGGGTGGTAGACAGAGCGTTAATGAACTACACAGTGGTAACAAGGAGTATAGTAGAAAGAATTAAAGATTCTATGGGGAGAGAGTGAGGGAATATCAGATAATTTTTTGGTGGAAGGTAAGTTGAGAGTGGAGGATAGATGGAGAAAGGGGAAAAGGACAAAAGGTAGGGAGGTGCTTAAAGTGAACTGCTTAAATGAGAAAGAAAAAAAGGAGTACAAGAAAAAGCCGAGAGAGGAGTGGGAGGGAGTGAAAAATAGAGTACAGCTAGGAGTGTGTGAATGGGGATGGTTCAAGGAAGAAGTCACAAGGTGTGCAAAGATGATGTGTGGAACAAAGAGGACAGGAGGAAATAGAAGGTAGTGAGTGGTGGGATGAAGCAAAGAAGGTTATAGAAGAAAAGCTAGCTGTCACAGATTGGTTACAAAATAGGACGAGAGAATCATATGGGAGGTACAAAGAAATGAGAAGTAAATCATAGAATAAAGGAGGCAAAGAGGAGAGACATGACATGAAATGGGGTAAGAGTATGACAAAACAATTTGAAAGTAATAAAAAGATGTTTTGGAAAGAAATTAAGAGAGGAAGAGGAAGTGAATCAAGTAGAGAAGAAAAAGTAAAAGGTGCAGATGGAGAGATGATAATGGAAGAGAATTCAGTAAGAGGAAGATGGGCAGAGTATTTTAGGGAGTTGCTAAATGTAAAGGAGGATGGGGAGGGAAAGATAGTTGCAGTGGGAAGCGATAAGAAAATGACAGTGATGAGTGAGGAAAATGGAGGAGAAATAAGGAAAGATGAGGTATAGGCAGCTGTTAAGATGATGAGAGCAGGTAAGGTGCCTGAGTTGGATGGGTGTCATGGAGAATGTAAAAAAAGAAAAAAGAAAAAAAAAGTGATCGTGGACTGGCTGATGAGGTTATTTGATGTTTGTTTAAGAGAGCGTAGAGTGCCAGAAGACTAGAAGAGTCCCTATAAAGTTCCACTTCACAAAGGGAAAGGGGACAAGTGTGGATGTAGTAGTTTTAGAGGGATCGGTTTGTTAAGTGTAGTTGGGAAGGTTTATAGGAGAGTTTTGATAGAGAGGATCAGGAGAGGAACAGAGGGAGTAATTGGTGAGGAACAGTGTGGGTTTAGGACAGGTAGGGGTTGCGTGGACCAGAACTTTGTGGTAAGACAGATATGTGAGAAAGCTTTAGGAAAAGGTGAGGATGATTTTTGGGCCTTTATGGACTTGGAAAAGGCTTATGACAGGGTAGACAGGAAGGCACTGTGGGAGGTATTGCAAATATATGGGGTAGGAGGAAAGCTGTTAAGAGCAGTCAAGAGCTTTTACGAAAGTGGTAGAGCTTGTGTTAGAATCAGAAATGGAGAGAGTGAGTGGTTTGAGGTAAAGATGGGATGTGTTATGTCGCCTTGACTGTTCAATTTATACAGGGATGGGGTGTTGCGAGAGGTAAACGCAAGTGTAATGGATCGGGGATTGGAGACGGTTAAAGGAAATGGAGAAAAGTGAGAGATAAACCAGTTGCTGTTTCCTGGCGACACTGCGCTTCTAGCAGAATCAGAGGAGGGATTGAGGAGGTTAGTGACAGAATTTGGGAAGGTGTGCGAAAGGAGGAAGTTGAAGATAAATGTGGGTAAAATTAAGGTGATGAGATGTGCAAGGAGAGAAAGTGGCAGCAGACTGAATGTGATTATTAAGGGAGACTGGAGGAAGTGGATAGTTTTAGATATTTGGGTGTGAATGTGGCGGGAAAGGGAGTGGAGGTAGAATGTAGATTGAGAGGAGCAAGTAAATGCCTTGGGGGATTAAAGAGTGTAATAAGGAATAAACATTTGGAAGCTGATGCTAAGAGGAGATTGTATGAAGGAGTGACTGTGTCGACAGCACTGTATGGGGCAGAAACACGAAACATAAGAGAGGAGGAGAGGAGTTTGAATGTGTTTAAGATGAGGTGCCTGAGAAGTATGATTGGGGATACTAGGCTGGATAGAGTGAGAAACGAGGTGAGGAGGAGAGCGGGGTTGAAAAGGGAGTTGGGAGATAGGGTTGATGAAAGAGTATTGGAATGGTTTGGACACATGGAAAGAATGAGTGAAGTAAGATTAGTAAAAGAGGTGTAGAAGGCAGAGGTGGAAGGAGTGAACATGAGGGGATGGATGGATGGGATAAATGAGGCATTGCGAAAGAAGGGAATGTTTGTTGAGGAAGGGCGGGAGAGGACAGAAGATAGGGGTAAATGGAGAATGGTTGTGCATGGATGATGCTGTGATGCATGAGGGGGAGTGGGTGGGGGATGGGGAGTGAGGGAGTATGTGTAAAAAATAAGTCGACGCGTATATATATATATATATATATATATATATATATATATATATATATATTATATACATTTATATACATATATATATATATATATATTATATATATATATTATATACATTTATATATATATATATATATATATATATATATGCAAAACAAATCACTAAGCACACGTGACAACAATACTTGCAGAAACCACTTGGAAATTAAAAGAAATGGTGGTAGAGGAACTGGGAAAGGTGCAATGTTACCCGATTCCAGAAGAATTATTGACAATCTTTTTAACAATAAAATTATCTAACTTATACAAACCTAAGCTTAAATTCATATTATTTATCAAAACTATTTTTAATGTGACATGACTCAATTATGTTCCTTTCTACAATATTATGACATGATGTAATAACTTTTGTGTTTTCCCAGTCAATACTATTGGAGAGCTCTTTTTTTTTTTTTTTTTTTTAATGACAAAGAAATACACATCACGAAGTCGGATAAGAGCAATTGTGTGGTTATTATGAACAAGAAATATTACTTAGAGAAAATGGATTTATTGTTAAGTGATGAAGAAACATATGTTAAGATTAAAAAAAAACCCTTAGATAGTGTAAATAGAAATTTCAACAAAAATCTTAAGAATATTTTAAAAGGTAACAATGAACTGATAAAAAAATTGTCTACAGTGTCCCCGTCACTTCCATACATGTATGGATTAATAAAAACCCATAAAATTAACAATCCAGTTAGGCCCATTACTTGTTCTATAAGTTATCAAAATGGCTAGTGTCTCTTTTAAGTCCTCTTGTTGGGACAATTTTAAACTCACATATTAAGGATAATGTTGATTTGAAAGACAAAGTACTTGGACACAATATCTCCTTTGACTTCAAATTGGTTAGCTTTGATATAACAAGTCTTTTTACTCGAGTTCCGGATTTTGACTTGTTAAGTTTTCTTGGAAAAGAATTAAAGAAATATGATCTTATACTTCCTTCCCATACAATTATTAGTAATCAAGTTATGTGTTGTTGACTCGAAATTTGAGTTTAATGGCAAGTTTTACAAACAAACATTTGGTATGGCTATGGGGATTTGTCTGTCTCCGGTTTTAAGTAATCTATATATGGAGTTTTTCGAAAGAGATTTATTGCCTAATATTTTGCCATCTAATGTAATATGGTACAGATATGTTGACGACATATTATGTATTTGGCCTTGTGATAAACCTGTGGATGAGTTTGTGTTAAAGTTAAATAGTTTGGTTCCTTCTATAAAATTTACATTTGAGACAGAAGTGAACAACACATTGCCTTTCCTAGATGTAAGTATTCATCGATGTGGTAGATATTTTAAATTTAATGTCTACAGAAAACCAACTAATGTTCTCTCATATATTCATTTCTATTCATACCATCATCAAAATACGAAGTTATCTGTTTTTTCTTCTATGTTCTTGAGAGCGTTTAGAGTATGTTCTCCTGAGTATCTTGAAGATGAAGTAAAATTTGTTTATGAGATTGGTAAAAAATTAAAATATCCAAAACATCTGATAGATAAAGCACAAGAAAAAGCCAAAGAACATATTTTAACACCTCTCAAGTAAACGAATTTAAATTGAAGAACATTTTAGCAATTCCATATCATGAAAATTTTATCACCCTTCCTCAAATATTTAAAAGCTTTGGTATTCAGGTGATATTTAATAACAACAATATTGTTAAGAACTATCTTATTAGGAATTCTCCAAATGAAAAAGAAGGATGTATCTATATTATACCTTGTAAAGTGTGTGATTTTAAGTACATAGGCCAAACAGCAAAAGATTTAAACAAAAGGATTAGTCAACATAAATACAACATAAGAACGGGTCAATTGTCAAGCGGACTTTTCGTCTACCAAAAAGAGCTCTCCCATAGTACTGACTGGGAAAACACAAAAGTTATTACATCATGTCATAATATTGTAGAAAGGAACATAATTCAGTCATGTCACATTAAAAATAGTTTTGAAAATAATATGAATTTAAGCTTAGGTTTGTATAAGTTAGATAATTTTATTTTTAAAAAGATTGTCAATAATTCTACTGGAATCGGGTAACATTGCACTTTTCCCAGTTCCTCTACCACCATGTACATATTGTGACCTTTGGTAATTTTTTGTATCCTTTGTACCCTGATGTCTTGAATAGACGAAAATGTTCGGTATTAATTTCTTTTATTTTCCAAGTGGTTTCTGCATATATATATATATATATATACATATATATATATATATATATATATACATATATATATATATATATGTATATATATATGTATATATATATATAATATACATATACATATTCATATATATATATATATATATATATATTATATACATTATATACATATATATATATATATATGTGTATATATATATATATATATTATGTATGTATGTATTCATGCATTTATACATGCATGTATGTATTTATGTATGTATTCATATATACATATACATATACATATTATATATGTATATATATATTATATACAGTACATTATATATATATATATATATATATATATATATATATATATATATATGTGTGTGTGTGTGTGTGTGTGTGTGTGTGTGTGTGTGTGTGTGTGTGTGTGTGTATGTATTTATGCATTTATACATGCATGTATGTATTTATGTATGTATTCATATACATGTATATATATGTATGTATGAATTTTATTTAGGTTTTTATATATGTATGTATATATGCAATATGTGCCTGTATTTCGTATATGTATTTATGGATGTATTGTGTACGTGTATATGTACGTACATATTTACATATGCATGTATGTACGGAAGGGGTGCGTGACAGGGCATCTGCGATGACAAGTGTTCATGTGGTGTAGTTAACTGTACCGTATGTGGGCTGTGTGTTTGAAATACATTACTAATGACAACGTCGTCGAGGTCTGCTGCGCGGGTCCCCCATCCTGCTGACGCTCACAAACAAATCTATTTCATTTCACTTAGGTTTTCCACACTTCCTGCTCTCTTATTCTAATCACATTAATAAATACTACTATCCCGTTATATCGTTAGTGATGCACTCACATTAATACTATATATTGTTTCCAAAAATACTTTTCACTTCACTTTCGGTTACAGTTTCCGTTCTGTTATCGAATGTTCCGTGTCGTCAGCTCAACAGCGCAACTTTCCATGTCGCTCTTCTTTTCTCGTTTTATTAGTATAATTTTTTTCTTTGAAGACTGGCACTCGAAACAGATCTCTCTTTTCACGAATACCTCGCCTATTGCGTGCCACTTGAGTATGTAAGTGATGTCAACGAAGACAATGTTTAAATATACTTATACTACACACTTGCACACGGTATGAATAAGACTGTTCTAATTCTCTGTGAATAATTGATTCATAGCGCTCGGAAATGACTCACTGATGATTGAAAACAAGACTCCGACGAAACTACTACGTGGACCTTACTTGACACATTACATTCCTCGACTGTTCAACGTATACTGAAGGATAGGGGATGTAGAGCTGGACCACCCCTCCCCTGCTGAGCGAGTTGCCAAGTCTACGAAACAAAAATAATTTTGCAGTCCTACTCTGCACCTACTTTTACACAACGCAACGTATAAACAGGAAATGCGTGTATTGTAATGATGGTAAAATTATAATTGCTGATAAATGAAATATTAAGCCGTTTTCGTGTTTTTAAAAATAATTCACAAACTGGTATCACACCACATGACGGTCTTCCCACCCTCCTCAAAGATTCTAAATACAACATTAATGCCAAAATAAACTCCCTGACCCTTTTGCCAATACCCCATCGTTGCAGTAGCTATTATTTCTAATTAATTTAATCGTGTGACGACAGCCAATTACTCTTTAAAATGTGTATTATTGTATTCAAGCTGAGATGTATAAAAAAATCGTTCTGAATGACGCGAAACGATTTTAGTCAAATTAGAGCGACCGCTCGTACCGTTTCTCAATTTGAATAAAATCGCCTGGTGACATATGACCAGGATGTTTCCGAAACAGTTATATTTCAGTCCTGAAGAAGTTTTTCTCAGCTGAATGGAACTGACTGGACGAATTGATTCGGGGATAGACGGGTGGAGACGGGAGGAGGGTTAGATACGTAGGGGTACAGCGTGTACCCCCAAATTCTGTCTCGTATGAAAATACGTAACAGTTGGTGATTGTTTTACTCCCTGGGGGATACCGTCGCATAGTTCCCTTGGTCCCAGTTAAATGGATGTCCTGGAATTGCCAGCTTAGAAGCCTGTCAGACACCCTGTCACTGTTGTGCTACTCATAAGAACGTGAGTATGAAGGAGACTGCAAGAGACCATAAGGTCTACACTCAACAGCTCCATGTCCATTACCACCTGTCATCCCCATCCATAAAGTTGTCTAACTGTTTCTTAAAACACCCGATAATTTCAGCGCTCACTACATGGTTACAAAGTCTATTCCATTCGTTGACCACCCTATTAGTAAACCAATTCTTCCCTATTTCCTTCTTAAATCTAAATTTGTCCAGTTTAAATCCATTACTGTGAGTCCTCCCCTGTTGTCTTGATATGATGACCCTGTTTGGGCCACCCTTGTTAAATTCTTTGATCCACTTGAACACCTTTATCAGATCACCCCACACTCTGCGTCTTTCCAGAGAGTGAAAGTTAAGGTGCCTAAGCCTCTCTTCGTAAGGTAAATTTCTGAGCCCATGTATGATTTTGGTCATTCTCCTCTGTACTGATTCTAGTGAATTGATGTCCATTTTATAAGACGGAGACGAGAATTGTACCGCATAGTCAAGGATGGGTCTAATTAACGCTAGATAAAGTTTGACAATTACCTCTACACTTCTATTCGGAACCGTTCTAGTAATGAAACCTAATGTTCTGTTAGCTTTATTCATGGCGCTAATGCACTGTTTCCTGGATTTAAGGTCTTGACTCACTAGAACTCCAAAGTCTCTCTCGCACTCGGTTTTCTGAAAAAAAAAGTCTAAGCTATATCTGTTTTCGAGGTTGTGTAGCCCTACGTTTTTAACACGCTGCACTTTGAGATATTGAAGTTTATTTGACATTTCACTGACCATGTGAACAATTTTTTAAGATAATCCTGCAGGATCTCGGCGTCACTCCCGACCTAATTAGGCGTCCTATTTTAGTGTCGTCCGCAAACTTACTAATATCACTACTAATCCCATTGTCCAAGTTATTTATGTACATAATGAACAATAAGGGACCCAAAACCGAGCCCTGGGAAACTCCACCAGAAACCCTCCCCCATTTGGATTTTATACCATTTATGGTGACCCGCTGTTTCTGTCACTGATCCAAGCTCTAATCCATTCTAACACTTTTCCTCTTATGACATCGGCTTTGATTTGATTAAAGTCAAGGTAAAAGGATAGAAGATTAGTCACACATGACTTACCCTGGGAGAAACCATGCTGTGTGTCACGGTTCAAATTATGTCTCTCGATGTGTTCTCTAAGTTTATTAACTATTATTGATTCAAGCATTTTACCTCCTATGCCATGGGCTTTGATTTATTTTAGTAGTCTCTGGTGGGGCACCTTGTCGTACGCTTTGCAAAAGTCGTAAATAACATCGTAAATATCATTGTTATCTGGCACCTTATATACTTTAGTGTAAAAAGATAGAAGATTAGTCATACCTTGCTGTGAATCACGAATCAAAATATGTCTCTCGATGTGATCTCTGATTCTATTACTTCTTATTGATTCAAGCATTTTATTTATAACTGATGTCAAACTGATTGGCCTGTAGTTGCATATAGACCATTTGTCTCCATTTTTGAAAACAGGGACAACGTTTGCCTGTCCCCAAGCAATAGGTGCAAAACTAGTGTCTACCGACTTATCAAACATTGCTGTTAACTGGTCGCAGATTTCAAATTAACATTCTTCAAGCACTCTTGGAATTTTTTCGTCTGGACCCAGGGATTTTGTAGCTTTAAGTATTCCAGTCTGCTTGACTACTTCTACCTTACTAATGCTGATATTAGATAGTCTACTTTCTTCATCCCCACTGAAAGTCGGATCGCAGTCAGGTATCTTATCTAACCTCTTATTAGTAAAGACTGAGAGAAAATATTTGTTAAACGCCTCACTATTTTTCCCTGTGATTCATTTATGTCGTTTTTAACGGGGCCTATCCTTTCCTTATTTTTTTTTTATTTTTTATTTTTTTATTATTTATTCATTTTGTTCTGTAGAGATGAAAGAAACCCTTTGGGTTGGATCTCGCTTGTCTGACAACCTTAATTTCATAGTCACATTTCGCTGTGCGCGTATTCTTTTTCGCCAGTCTTGCCACATCGTTATATTTGGATCTAAGCCCTAAGGTGTATTTCCCCGTTTTTTTTTTTTTTTTTTTTTTTTGTAAGGTCCTCTTTTACTTCCAATCTCATATTTCAGCCTATCCGTAATATATATGGGATTACTACTATTCATTTGTATTGATTTGAGGGGAATAAATTTATTTTGTGCATTTAGAATTAAAGCTGTTAGATTAATGTACATTCTATCCAAATCGCTGACCGGGATGTTGACCTCGGGCTTGTAAGTGACCAGACTCCTAACCGCACTAATCACGTCCGGACTGACCGTCACAGTCCCCCTGGGTTGATCTCGTAAGTGACCAAATATCTTACATACTCTCTCATCAAAACTGGCTCTCTTAAAGTCCGGTACTAGAACATTATTCGTACTATTTAATTATTCTCAAATAATATTAAAATTAAATGTTGTTTCTTGATGATCGCTAGACTATCTCCCAGTTTTACATTACTCGTTAGGTGCTCATTATTGGTTAAAAGTAAGTCCAGAGTGTTCTCTCTCCTCAGGATTGGTAATAATTTGTTTTAGGAAATTATCCTGTTCAACATCTAAGAAATTTTGCGCTTCCTGATCTACAAAAAATCCCCCAGTCAATGTTTCTAGCTCAAGGGATTCAGCAAAGAGCCAAAATCTTCTGGGGGACAAGTGCACCCCGTCCCTTGTATATAGACGATTCTTACCGTAAAAGCTATCCCAGTTGTTGACAAATGCCAATCCATTGGCCTTACAATGTTTTTGCCAGCCTGCAATTCATTGCAATAGCCCTGGAATGCCACATGCCTTCAACTCTATGACTCGGAAGGATTCCACATGCAACAGGAACACCTCCCTTATTCCTAATCTTATCTAGTGCATCCCGGAGCCACGCAAACAATTCCTCACTCCCTAAATTACCTATGTCATTCCCACCAGTGCTCAAGCAAACAATGGGTTCCACAACACTCTTCAATCCTCTCTCTAACAACACCTGTCCCCACCACGGGGAAACACACTTGGGTCCTATCTTTCCTATCTTTGTTGCAGAAGGCCCTATCTAAATATCTCACCTGGCTATCTCCTGCAACCAAAATCATACCTAAGGGTAAGGATCTAGTGACTGCTCTACCCTTCGTCTCTTGCATCTTTGTTTCTTCTTATAGACTCGCGAGAGCTTGAATGAGTTTCTGCATTCAAGCGGGCCTAGTGAGGTTTTTTTTTTACCATCTCTCCGTGTTTTATTGTATACTGTTTTCCACCCAGGTTTCAAATAAGATTTGTTGTCCATGTTTTAGGCCTTCGAGTGAAGAACTTGATTCTCCTTTATAAAGTCCTCAACAGTCTTCTCTAAGGCTACAATTCTACTAGAGATTGTACCTCTTTAGTGTTCATCACTGAAACACAACCACTCACCATTTCACTGTTTGAAGCAGCTACCCAAGTTTGACCTGACCCGAGTGATGCCTATTTTCATTCTATTTTATTTCTAATTTTAACTTTAATTTTTATTTATAAATTTATCTATATTTTATTATTATTATTATTATTATTATTATTATTATTATTATTATTGTTGTTATTGTTATTATTATTATTATTATTATTATCTTATTATTATTATTGTTATTATTATTAATATTATTATTATTATTATTATACCTATTATTATTATCATTCGTTTTCATTATTCTATATAACATTACTATTATTATTACTATTTTTTCATCATTACAATTATTATTTTTCTAAACATTGTGTCTAGGGACTGTCAAAACCTCTATTTCTTCCTAATGTCACTAGATACAGAGATCATAGGGTAATCATAGACCCTTTCACTGCTATTCATGACTTTAGGAACTAAGACCGTAATTAGACTTGAAAGTCCTGCCAGACGGATGTCAGAGACAATCATCTCACTCGTCTTCATATCCTACCAGCACCCTCACCAGCTCTTTCTGAAGGTGTAGGCCTGAGGGGCTGGCACTCGGTCTCTGGACTGGGCCAAAAGTCTCCAACAATCATGGTTATTTTCTTTTATTAGTAGGTGTATGTACGCAGGAAAGACACACACATACACACACGCAGATTGATGGTGCAGTAGTAATGGTCTCGACTGCTAATTGAATGATCAGAGTTCAAGTCCTGCCTAGGGCAAAACAATTGAGCATCGCTACGTCGCTACACTTGCTACACTCAGGTGGGCAAGGAGCTGTATTCACTTTGGTCTTTGGATCACGTGCTGGACTCATGGTTGACAGCCATTTCCCTCCCGGAAGAGAGCTCAGAGCTTGTATGACCGATCTATGGGTAATGCTGTGACCTTACACGCACATACCCAACTCCCCGCCCACGAGAGTTGGAGTAACGACGAGAAGCGCAATGATACTGAAATTATTTCAGCCCTGGGCAGGATTCGAACCCGGACCGCCGGAGTGACAGTCGGGTACTCTACCAACCGCGCCACCGATTTGTGTAATGTGTATTACCTAGTTGTATTTTACGGGAAGGGGAGCTATGTTCGTGGTGGACCGTCTTCAAATCTCGTTTTATCCAGACTGTTTTTAAATTCGTGTATCGTTTTGGCACACACCACATTATCATCTAACTTGTTCCAAACATCTATTACCCTGTGGGGAAACCTGTTCTTTTTTAGGTCTCTTCTATAACTGTCTTTCTTGATTTTCTTTCCGTGTCCTCTTGTATCTCTACTATCCCATTTTATTAGATCCTCCGTATCAGTAGTTTCTATGCCTTTCATGATTCTATAAATAGTTATCAAATCTCCTCTCTCTCTTCTTTGCTCTAATGTCTGTAGCTCAAGTTTTGCTAGTCTCTCTTCATATGATAGTTTTGAGAGTGTAGGTGCCAATTTCGTAATTGCTCTTTGTCTTCTTTCAAGTTTTGTTATACATTTTTTTTTGGGGGGGGGGGTACATGGTGACCACGTCGTTGCTGCATACTCCAATCTTGGTCTTATCAAAGTGACCAGTATTTTCTTTACCATTTCTTCATCCAGGTATGTAAATGCCACTTTGATTGTTCTTATTAAATCATAAGTTTCTCCAAAAATCTTGTTTATATGCTTCTCAGGGGACATATTATTAATAATAATGACTCCCAGGTCCTTCTCATTTTCTATTTTTTTTTCTTCCTCTCCCAATGTATATGATCCCACTATTTTTTTTTTTTTCCAAATTCCATTATACTGCACTTCTTGATATTGAATTCTATCCCCCACCTCCTACTCCATTCCCCATACTTTATTGAGATCACTCTGTAACGACTCACTATCTTCTACAGTGTTCACTTTTTCAACAATTTTGCATCGCTCGCAAAGAAGCTCCTATAACTTTCAATTCGTTTATCCATATCATTAATATATATAGCAAACATTATTGGGATAAGAACTGTTCCTTGAGTGAGAGTGAAGCGGCAAAATATATAGAGGGCCCGTGAGTGCCTGAAATAGAAACAAGAAGGAAAAAGATAAAGGAGAATAGCAACACAGCTGCACCCAGCACTCCGCAAGCATTTACTAGCCACGCCCACCTTACACCTCCTCCACCCACGCCACACCACTCACCTCACACCTCATCAGCAAAGAAGAGGAAATTGGAGATCTGCTGTACATCGAACCACCAAACAAATGGTCGCTAAATTCAAACCCCCCGTCCTGTAAAGTTTATGTTTTTGTTCATTCTGTTGTAATATCTTCGGTTGTTCTTTGTAGATTTTTGTCATTTTTGTTTCATTTGAAAGAAAACATCATGCTCTTTATTTTCTACAATAAAAAATAAAAGAAATTTGAATTAAAAAAGATTTATGAAACCTGAATTTTGCAGCATTTTTTATATTATTCATAGAAACAAATTAAAAATAAAGAAAAAAATCAGAGGTATTAGTTTGAAAAAATGTATTTAATAAGATTTGTTCCCCAGACTCTAAGCTTTCATTTTATACCAACCTGAATGATGTGGAAGGATTTTCCATTAAGTAATTAGACCTTCACTTGAGCTAACTATATCTTCATTAAATGTTCACCATGCCTTATGGTAGGAACACAATACCCTGAGGAATTACACACATATTAGAAACAAAATTTCACCTACTCTATAAAGCAATGCAACACTCCCTTAAGGAACGAAAATATGTGAGAAAAAAATGAATAACACAGAGAAGGAAGATTAATGTACAACAAAACTGACTTTGTAAAACCTAGAAAAAAATCAAAATGCTAGTTGGGAAAATTTGTCAAATTATGAAACAAAGATAGAAAAGAAATGGAACGTTTTTAAAGAAAAATATAAGGAGGGAACAGATAAACATGTACCTAAGCAGAAACAAAAAAGGGTTTACATACAGTGTTGGTTTAATAAAAAGTGTAACGATGCTAAAGATAGAAGAGACAAAGCCTGGAAAAATGGAAATAAGACAAAAAATGACTAAGTGGCAAACATACATCAAACTGAGAAATGAATATGTAGATATACGCAGACAGGAAAAAAGAAACTACAAAAAAGATATAATAGACAAATGCAATACCAACCTAAACTATTTTACAGATATGTAAATGATAACCTAAAAGACAAACAGGAAATATTGAAACTGTGTGAAGGAAACAAATAATATATATAGAAGATGTAGAAATGGCTGAAGTAATGACCAGACACTTTTGGTCTGTATTTACGATTGAAAGCTCACAAATGTGGGATGAAGGATAGCAAGAAGGATCCCTCGAAATGAAAGAAATAACGGTGACACAGAAAGAAATAAGGGACCAAATAAAGAACCTTGATGTCAGGTCATATGGGCCCAATGGAATAGCGAACTGGATATTGAAAGAATGTATAGATGAACTTACAGATAAAATGCACAAGATAATTGACTTCTCACTCAAAGAAGGAAAAGTACCACAAGATTGAAAAAATGCAAATATTGTACCAATATACAAAGGAGGAAATAAAGAAAACCCAACAAACCATAGACCAGTATCCCTTACAAGCACAGTAGCAAAAATATGCAAAGAGTTATTAAAAATAAATGGATTAAACACTTGGAAGAGAACAACATACTAAACCCCAAGCAATTTGGATTTGGAAGTGGAAGATCATGCAATACAAAATATGCTTTTACTCAAGATTAATAGAAATAATACAAGAAAGAGTTGGTTGGGCAGACTGTGCCTTCTTGGACTTAAAAGAGGCTTTTGACACATTACCACACAAAAAGCTACTAAGAAAATTTGAAACAATAGGTGGAATAAAAGGAAAACTGTTGGAATGGATGGAAGATTTCTTGAATGGAAGAAAAATGAGGGGGGTACTTAGAGAAAAGAACTCAAATTGGGTAGATATGATAAGCGAAGTCCTCCAAGGCTCTGTATTGGCTCTGATAATGTTTGCTGCTTATATAAATGACATGGATGAAGGCGTGGAATGTTATTTGAACTTCATTGCAGATGATGTGAAACTACTGAAGAGAGTAAGTACAGAAGAAGATTGCAAATCTTTTCAAGAAGACCTGGACAAAGTCTGGAAATGGAGTAAAAAGAACGAAGTAAATTTCAACATTAAGAAATGTAGTATAATGGAATTTGGAGAAAACAAAATTAGAATCTCAGGTCAATATATAATTGGTACAAAGGAAGTTATAAAAGTAAACTCAGAAAGGGATCTAGGAGTAATTATCTCAAACGACATCACATCAGACAAATATGTTAACAAAATAGTTGGAGAATCTTACACTTAATAAGATCAATGAAAGTGGCCTTTGACTACATGGATGCGGAAATAGTAAAGACAATACTAGTTACACTGGTAATGCCAAAATTGGAATACGCAGCATCTCTATGGACACCTTGGGGAAAAAAAAAAAAAAAAAAAACATAAACTAGAAAGAATTCAAAGAGCAATGACAAAGATGGCACCAACACTTTGCAAGTTGACATACAATACAAATAAAGACTGGACAAACTAAACTTATCAACTCTAGAACAAAGACGAGAAAGAGGTGATTTGATAACCATCTACAGAATTATGAAAGGGATGGAAATTCTTGATAGGGATGACCTACTAAAATGGGACAAGAGGACACAAGAAGAATCTTAAGAAAGACAGTTACAGATGAGATCTGAAAAAAAAACAGCTTTCCACACAGAGTAATAGATACATGGAACAAACTGAAAGAGGAAAGAGTGAATGTTAAAACTATATATGATTTTAAGAAAGAACTGGATACTACTGCGGGTCACTATGAGCATAGCTCTCCTCCTGCAAAATACAATTAGGTAAATACAGGTCTTTGCATCTGAGCTAACGAATATTTGTATGCATGCATGAGTGTGTGTATACTTGTACACTACAATCAGGTAAACACACACACACAGACATAAAAACTTGAAAGAATACAAAGAGCAATTACAAAATTGGCACCAACACTCTCAAAACTATCATATGAAGAGAGACTAGCAAAACTTGAGCTACAGACACTAGAGCAAAGAAGAGAGAGAGGAGATTTGATAGATATTTACAGAATCATGAAAGGCATAGAAATTATTGATAGGATCTAATAAAATGGGATGATAGAAATACACGGACACGGAAAGAAAATCAAGAAAGACAGCTATAGAAGAGATCTGAAAAAGAACAGCTTTCCTCACAGAGTAATAGACAGTTGGAACAAGTTAGATGAGAAAGTAGTGTGTGCAAAAACAATACATGAATTTAAAGATAGTTTAGATAAAATGAGATATGAAGACGGGACACCATGAGCATAGCTCCCCTTCCCGTAAAATACAACTAGGTACAACTAGGTAAATACATACACTTACTCATGCACATGAACACCTGTAAGCTCAAATGCAAGCACAAATATGAGAAGTCACTAGCCTGTCTAGGTCCCTTACCTAGGTCTATCACTGAGGTCTTTTGCTTAATTTACTTTCATAGTTTTTTCTTGAGGTGCGGCATGGGGCATTGGTTGGTCTTGGAGACCTACTGCTCCCTCCCTTCCTCTGTTGTTTGTATTGCATTATTGTTGTGGACACAGATTGGGTGATCAGGTGAAGGTAGTGCAGGTTATCTTAAGGTACCTTTCCCAGCTTATGGGAGGGTCTTGATTGAGAGGGTTAGGAGAGGAACAGAGGGAGTAATTGGTGAGGAACAGTGTGGTTTTAGGACAGGTAGGGGTTGTGTAGATCAGATTTTTGTGGTAAGACAGATATGTGAGAAAGCTATAGGAAAAGGTAATGAGGTTTTTTTGGGCTTTTATGGATTTGGAAAAGGCTTACAACAGGGTAGACAGGAAGGCACTGTGGGAGGTATTGCAGATATATGGGATAGAAGGAAAGTTGTTAAGAGCAGTCAAGAATTTTTATGAGAGTAGTAGAGCTTGTGTTAGGATTAGAAATGGAGAGTGAATGGTTTGAGGTAAAGGTGGGACTTCATCAGGGATGTGTTATGTCGCCCTGGCTGTTCAATCTACACATGGTTGGGGTGGTGCAAGAAGTGAATGCAAGAGTGGTGGGTCAGGGGTAGGAGATGGTTAAAGAAAATGGAGAAAATTGAGAAATAAACCAGTTGTTGTTTGCTGACGACACTGTGCTTGTAGCAGGATCAGAGGAGGGATTGAGGAAGTTAGTGACAGAATTTGAGAAGGTGTGTATTTACCTAGTTGTATTTTACGGGACTAGAGCTATGCTCGTTTTGACCCGTTTTTGTATCTCTCCACATCCAGTTTTTTTTTAATTCGTGTATAGTTCTGGCATTAACTGTTTCACTGTTCAATTTGTTCCAGACATCAATCACTCTGTGTGGGAAACTGTTCTTTTTCAGATCTCTTCTGTAGCTGTCTTTCTTTAGTTTCTTTGGGTGTCCTCTTGTTTCTCTTTGGTCCCATTTTAATAGATCATCTCTATCAAGAACTTCCATTCCTTTTATAATTCTGAAAATGGTCAACAAATTGCCTCTCTCCCTTCTCTGCTCTAACATTGTCAGTTGTAATTTTTCCAATCTTTGTTAGTACTGTATTTCATCTTAGTCGCCGCTCTTTGGATTCTTTCTAATTTCTTTGTGTTTTTCTTTGTGCTAGGTGTCCACATTGATATAGCATATTCTAGTTTCCGTTTTATCAATGTAACAATTAATTTCTTAACCATCTCTTCATCCATGTAGTCAAATGCCACCTTCATTGATCTTAACAAATTGTAAGTCTCTCCAAATATCTTGTTTACATGTTTGTCAGGTGTCAAGTCCCTTGAGATGATTATTCCTAGGTCCCTCTCTGAGTTAACTTTCTTTACTTCTTTGTCTCCAACATAAGAACATAAGAATGAAGGAGACTGCAAGAGACCATAAGGCCTACACTAGGCAGCTCCGTATCCATCACCACCTGTCATCCCCATCCATAAAGTTGTCTAATCGTTGTCTGATAGTTTCAGCCCTTACTACGTGGTTACTAGTTTATTCCATTCGTCAACCACCCTATTAGTAAACCAATTCTTGCCTATTTCCTTTTTAAATCTAAATTTGTCCAGTTTATAACCATTACTGCGAGTCCTGCCCTGTTGTTTTATTATGATGACCTTGTTTGTATCACCCTATTTTTGCCTTTTCCGAACTCCATTATGCAACATTTCTTGATGTTGAAATTCATTTCATATTTCTGACTCCATTCCCATACTTTATGTAGGTCATCTTGTAACGATCTGCAATCTTCTTCTGTTTTCACTCTCTTGAGCAATTTAGCATCGTCAGCAAAGAAATTCATGTAACAATTCACTCCTTTGTCCATATCATTTATGTATATGGCAAACATTAAGGGAGCCAAAACAGAGCCCTGAGGGACGCCACTTTTTACTTCTTCCCATTTCGAGTTTTTATCTCTAAGTACCACTCTCATCTTTCTTCCATTTAGAAAGTCCTTCATCCATTCCAACAGCCTGCCTTGAATTCCTCCTATTTTTTTCAATTTTGTTTATTAATTTTTTTGTGTGGTACCTTGTCAAAAGCCTTTTGCAGATCCAGGAAGGCGCAGTCTGCCCAACCATCTCTTGTATTATTTCAATAAGGAAGCTGAAGATAAATGTGGGTAAAAGTAAGGTGATGAGATGTACAAGGGGAGAGAGTGGCACTAGACTAGAAGTGAGTATTAAGGGAGAGAGACTGGAGGAAGTGGATAGTTTTAGATACTTGGGTGCAAATGTGGCAGGAAAGGGAGGAGTGGGGGTGGAGGTAGAATGTAGATTGAGAGAAGCGAGTAAATGTCTTGGTGGATTAAAAAGTGGGAATAGATGCTAAGAGGAGATTATATTTACCTAGTTGTATTTTACGGGAAGGGGAGCTATGCTCGTGGTGTCCCACCTTTGTATCTTGCAGTGTCTAGTTTGCTTTTAAACTCATGAATGGTTTTTGCGCATACTATTTCATTGTCCAGTTTGTTCCAAGTGTCCACTACTCTATGTGGAAAACTGTTTTTCTTCAGTTCTCTTCTGTAGCTATGTTTTTTTATTTTCTTTCCATGTCCTCTTGTGTTTCTCTCATCCCAGTTTAGTGAGTCCTCTCTATCAAGTATCTCCGTGCCTTTCATGATTCTGTAGATGGTCAGTAGGTCACCTCTCTCTCTTCTTTGCTCCAGCGTCAGTAACTCCAGTTTAGCCAATCTTTCCTCATATGATAGGTTTGCAAGTGCAGGTGCCATTTTAGTTGCTGCTCTCTGGATTCTTTATATTTTCTTTATATTCTTTTTGGTACTGGGGGACCACAATGTCGCCACATATTCTAGTCTAGGCCTTATCAATGTAACAAATATTTTTTTATCATATCTTCGTCCAAGTATGCAAATGCCACTTTTATTGATCTTAGCAAGTTGTATGCCTCCCCAACAATTTTGTTAATCTGTTTGTCATAGGACAAGTCGTTTGTGATAATTACCCCCAAATCATTTTCAGATCCTACCTTATTTACCTCCTTGGTTCCAGTTGTATATTTTCCTGATATTCTGTTTTTGCTTTTTCCAAACTCCATTATGCTACACTTCTTAGTATTAAGGTTCACTTCCCATTTCTGACTCCAGTTCCATACCTTATTCAGGTCTTCCTGCAGTGCTTCATAGTCCTTATCAGTTTCTACTTTCCTTAACAGTTTGGCGTCGTCTGGAAAGAAGCTCATGTAACATTTCACATCATCATCCATGTCATTCACATAAATAGCAAACATTATTGGTGCCAATACAGATCCTTGTGGTACTCCACTGATCACCTCTTTCCAATCTGAATATTTTTCTCTGAGCACTACTCTCATCTTTCTACCAGTC
Organism: Oratosquilla oratoria; assembly: GCF_046742065.1. Classification (NCBI taxonomy): domain Eukaryota; kingdom Metazoa; phylum Arthropoda; class Malacostraca; order Stomatopoda; family Squillidae; genus Oratosquilla; species Oratosquilla oratoria. The sequence goes on from NC_134792.1 coordinate 10,203,540, forward strand.
AGGAAGTCCTCCATCCATTTTAGTAGGTTCCCTTGTATTCCTCCTATGTGTTCCAGTTTTTTTTTTTTGTAATTTTTTGTGTGGTACTTTGTCAAAAGGTTTTTGCAAGTCTAGGAAGGCACAATCAGCCCATCCATTTCTTTCTTGCACTATATCTATTAATCTTGAGTAGAATCATATTAAGTTTGTGGTGCATGATCTTCCTTGTCTGAACCCAAATTGTCTTGGGTTTATTATGTTGTCTTCCAGATGTTTTACCCATCTATTCTTGATGATTTTCTCACAAATTTTGACTATAGTGCTTGTTAGTGATACTGGCCTATAGCTGGTGCGTTCTTCCTTGTTTCCTCCTTTATATATTGGTACAATGTTAGCATTTTCCCAGTCTTTAGGTATCTTTCCTTCTTTGAGTGAGCTATTTATTATGTTGTGTATTTTGTCTGTTTTGCATTCCTGTAGAATCCAATTTGCAATTCCATCCGGGCCATGTAATTTTCTGACGTCAAGGTTTGATAGGTGTTCTGATATTTCTTTTTGTGTTGTTGTAAACTCACTCATGGGGGGAGATATCTTGTTATTATCTTCATCCCAATTTTGTACTTTCTCTCTGGTGAAGACAGATTTAAAGTGATTGTTCATGACTTCGGCCATTTCTAATTCTTCTGTGTATTCTATATTCCCTTGATGTAGTTTCACCATTTCCTGTTTGTTTTTAAGTTTACCATTCACATATCGATAGAATTGTTTGGGTTGCTCTTTGCATTTATCTATAATATCCTTTTCATGGTTCCTTTTCTCCTCTGATATGTATACATCACCATTCTCATGCAACACCAACGATGTCGCAATCACCAGTCTTACATGCGCCTACCCAACACCACCCGACTCACCGGCGCCGACCACTTCCTGTTGAGTCCATAATTTAACAACTCAGCACCTTGACCACCACTGGCACGTTACGGACATACAAACACACACACATAATGGATACCAACCAGACAATCATGCGGAAACATTACACACTAACAAGCCACTCCCCTGGATATATATAATTAGTAATTATTATACAAGAGACCAGTAGGTAATAAATGCAGTTGCCCCACTCATGTGAGATAACGGACTTTCACGAGATTATTGTAAACACCACGATTAAAGGAAACTCGAGAAACTGTCGATTCAGGGTTTCCGGCGAACGAAAACCAGATGCGCCGAGCAGGAGGCCGGAGTCGGTGTGATGGCAAGTGTTGTGCAAAGGTGTTATAAACAGTTGACAGTATAAAATCCAAAAGACGTATAACCTATGTAGTGTATTTCTGAATCAAGTGAAAGCTTTGAATAAAAACTAATGAAACTTTACTATGAGTTTGGAGAAACCACCAGAGTTCCGTAAAATGTATCCATTCAACACCAGTTGAGGATACATTACTGGTGGCTCGCGGTGGCCACAACCACGTCTCCAATTGAACTCGCCACAACTACCAGAAGAAAGACTATCGAGGACTCGTCCTACGCACCTCCTCTACACCAACAGTTCCCTGCGGAAAGTCGGTACCTACTCCAAACTTCGCAGTAATAGAAGCGGTGGTGAAAATTACCTTTTTCTCACCACCTGGTGGCAGTCAATTTCTCAAGATATTCTCTACAAGCAAACCCACACCTTGCACAATACCTACGTTATCGCCACCGACTCCACATTATCCACCCGCCTCTAAATAAGAACATCAACGAGGCACTACCCTCATCTAGAGATATTTCCACACACCGCTCATCTCTCCCCAGTACCCTATTTCTATGGTGACGTTACGCCCCTCTCAACGCGTAACTACAGACAAGTCTACGGCCAGTGACAGCCCCACCTGGCGATCCCTACACAGCTGTCTACATTTACGAATGCAGTGTCCTATTAACTAACTGAAATCTTCCAAGTAAGATTATTAGAAATAATAGTATTACATCTCTAACAGTGATAAGTAATATATAAAATATGCAAATTTTATTTTAACATATATTTGTATATGCGTAAAGTGCTAAATATTACTATTACATCTCTGACAGTGATAAGTAATATATAAAATATGCCACTTTTATTTTAACATATATTTGTATATGCAATAATTTTTCTAGATTTAACTATTCCTCTGTTTTACATACATATTATCATGTTCATATGCATTTTTCCAGTTACGTAATTCTTGTTTACGCTGTATACATTTTTGGTGTTTTGAATATTATCCATTTATATTTAATATAACTTATACATTTTTATCTATGTAACTTACCTTTCATAATTACTACTGTTAACCAGCTATATATATATATATATATATATATATATATATATATATATATATATATATATATACATATATATATATATATATATATATATATATATATATATATATATATATATACATATAACTATCATCATACTATAATTTGTGCAATATAACCCATTATTATTATTGCCACATTTACATTTTTACCATTTATATTTATATGTTCTTTTATGTAAACCCATTTCATATTTCTAATGTATAACTTGTCACCCCATACCCCCCCTCCTTTATCTAAGCATAACATATTACCTTTAGTTACTGTACACAATTTATTCCTATCTTAACTATTTTATCTTAGACTACAAATCAAACCTAACTATTAACTAATACATACCTCGCTAGTTAACGACAAACATGGCAACTGGAACAAGAAGTAAAGTCATTCAAAAGATGCACAACGTCCTATCAAGATCCAAAGAGGAGAAACAATCACAGGACATATCCAGTGACAAAGAGGAAATACACACAGAGGACTTAACTGACAATGACAAACCAGACCATTTTTACCTATATCCACGGGTTGACAGTACCACTAAACAGTTAAACAATGACCAGTTCAATAATTCTGACAAAACTGCTCCTAAGGCAATAGACCCTCTTTATGAGAACGATATCACACCTTTTAACCAACCTCCTCAAGAAGACCCCTCCAACCCCTCTCAACCACAACAACCCATTCAACCCACCCAACCAACTCCTCAAACTACTCCTCCTAATATCATACCTTTCAACCAACCTCCTCAAGTAGACCCCTCTCAACCACAACAACCCGTTCAACCCACCCAGCCAACTCCTCAAACTACTCCTCCTATAAATATTCATCAGTTCAACCCCCATATCCCCACACCCTCCTTTCCCCCTCCCGTTCACCAACAATACCAACCTCATCATCACGCTCCCCATACTGTTCCATCACCCTACCAACACTTCCCATTCCCTTCTCCCTATATCCCATCTGGTCAAGCCCACTCTACACCACATCACTACCCACCACCCAACCTTCCTCCAAATCCACAATATTATCCTTACTCACAACCTCAACCAACAATAATTAACAACTATCAAACCATTACCCCCCTTACCGAAATTCCAACCTTCTCCCAAGCTAGCGGCTTATCTATTACTGACTTTCTGACAGGATGTGACCTCTTCTTTTCTAAGAATCCACATTACACCGACGCGGACAAAATAAATTTGTGCCGTCAGAAAATAGAGGCATCTGATACATACCGATCCACAGCACGTATGCTAGATAGTCTTGTCGCAGGAGGAATCACATATCAAGATTATAAACACCACCGAACAAACAAGCAAACAACATAAATTTCATACTTAATTTCCTCAGTAACACTAGGATTCAAACTCAAACTAATATAATGGATTTTGTCTCATATAGAATTAAAGAAGTCAGAGAGGATCTGGAGAATAACTCTCCTTGGGTCCACGTGGACCAGAATGGTCAAAAGGTTATGACCCTAGAACATCTACTCACCTTTTTTGAGATAGGTTTCTACCTCTCCCAACTCCCTCCAAAATGTTTCAAGGAAGCTTCAAAAAGGGAACTCAACACTAGAAACCCACTAGCTTATACCTATATCCTAGATATCACCAATGCTTGCAATGTATCTCTATCCAACCCCCAACATCTCCCCAGACTAAATAGCCTTCACTCACAGCAGCCCCTTCCCACCAATAAAGGACAATCTTCTAAGTGGTGTTCCTACCATTTGTCAAACACTCACAACACCACAGACTGCTTACGAAAACAACAAATACAAACACAGACGCGACAGCATTGCACTCTCCCTTGCTCCGTCCATGCTACAGCCTCACACACAGATGCGCAGTGTTATGCTCAGAAACAAAACAAACCAGTTCCACCCCCCTCTAAACCTCCACTCCTCCCTACGCCACCACATCCAACCAAATACTGCAACCTACATAAAACCACAACCCACTCAAACGATGAGTGTTCCCAACAGAAAACACAATCACATTCACAACCTCACCAGAGACCTATCAAACCCTTCACCACCTCTCGACAAACAGCTACCTCCCACACAAGGTCTAAATATACAGGTCAGACCGTTTGAATTCTTGTGCGCAGCTTCTGACGTCATTTGGCTGAGTCCATTTTCTCTTTGTGAAACACTGAAGAAAACTGTGAAACGCCAAGGAAGACAGGAACTATAATATTTTATATATTATATATATATATATATATTATATATCATATATATTCATATATATAGACAGGAACTATAATATTCTATATATATATTTATATATATATATTTTATATAATATTTGTCAGAATATAACTAATTGCGTGGAGCGGTGCGAGCGAAGGGAACGTCTTTCCCAAATGACGCACCAGCTTCAACTGACAGCTTTAGGACCCGCCAACCCCACTTTGAACAGCCAGGTGACGTTCACGGGCCCGCTGCGCCAACTCCCTCGAAATTCGGTCGGAAGTGGTTAGACCTTATATTCTTAGATCTTGCTCCCACACACCACGCACAACTCAACACCGCTTGGGGGAACGTGTACCAGCCTCACGCACCAAACCACCATAGGAATATCTCACACACAACACAACTACATCACTCTACAGGTGACATTAGATCAAATTACTATTGACATGATGGTTGATACAGGAACAAACCTGAACCTCATCCCCAGAGCTCTCTATGAAGCTTTAAATGACCCACCCCAAATCCAGTATTCCAATACGGAAGGTCTATTGATAGAAGGAACCACTATTTCACTTCACGACATAGTTGATCTGAGCATAGAAGTAAACAATCACAAAGTAGGTTTCACAACTTTCCACATAGCTGATGAATGGAGCCTTGATCAACAGGGTATAATAGGTTTAAAATCTTTGAGGAATTGGAACAATGATTCACTGCGAGACTAATACCATCTTTTTCCCTGATGTCAACGAAGAGCCAATTGTCCCTGAGACACCCGACTCAGACACACAACTTCTTTCATGTCTCCCTTCCTCAAATACTTCAAATCCAACTAACAGCTACCCCTTCCGACCACCCCCTTATGTCACCTCGAAGGCATTGATGTCTAACACAGTCATCATTCCCCCTAGACATTCCATGACTGTTTCACTATTTATACCCGGAGCAATCGGACATCAGGACGTCATAATCGACTCAGACACGTCCAGGCTTAACAACATAGCCATTGAGTCCTCCTGGGATACAATATCAGACAATAAACATACACTAGCTATGTTAACAAACATGTCAGACCAACACCGTAAAATCAGGAAGAATACAAACATTTGCGCAGTCCACCTCCATAATTCCCCTATCCAGGAACCACTGCGACAACACATCAACCCAGTGAGACCAACACAACCCCTCCCCCCTATCCACCCAGACCAAATCACGACATCAGCTACCGGAGAAACCCATAGTGAACTGTTAACCCTCCTACAAAGGAATAGATCAGCTATCGCCTTAGAAGGTGAACCACTAGGCAAATGTGATATTATCAAGCATCACATCCAAATTCCCCCTAACACCCCCCCTTCATACACCCCCGCTTACCGCATACCTCACAGTAGGAAATCCCAAGTCAATGACAGTGTCCAAGAGATGATACACCAAGGCGTCATTTCCCATTCAGACTCCCCATGGAACAGTCCCCTCTTCTTGGTCCCTAAGAAAGATGGAACCTTACGCCCTGTAGTAGACTTCCGAAAGGTAAACCATTTAACTCAATCTGACCCACACCCCCTCCCCGCCATGCAAGATGTACTACAATGCATTGGCAACGGGAATACAGTTTTTTCCACAATTGACCTTAAGTCAGCCTTCTGGCAGGTGGAATTAACAGATGAGTCGAAAGCCATAACAGCTTTCTCCACTGATAAAGGGCATTTCCATTTTGAACGGATGCCCTTTGGCTTAAAAAACGCCCCCTCAACCCAACAAAGGTTGATGACCCGGATTTTCAGTGACATGATAGGAGTCTCATTGTTCGTCTACTTAGACGACCTCATCATTTACAACCCCACACAAAGAGACCATCTTCACACACTAGAGATTTTCCTAAAACGACTCAAAAACACTGGATTAAAAGTCCAACTAGGAAAGTGTAAATTCCTACAGACGGAACTCACCTTCCTAGGACATAAGGTAGATGCCAGAGGTATCCATACCAACACAGACAAGATAGAAGCTATAAACAAATTCCCAACACCCAGAAACACAAATGAAACTAGAAGCTTCGTAGGTCTTGCATCATACTACAGACATTTTATCCGAAACTTTGCTGATATTGCTTCCCCTCTGACCAAATTCACAAGGAAAGGCGAGCCATTTCAATGGTCAGAAGCAGAACAGCAAAGTTTCGACACTCTCAAACACGCACTCACCACAGCCCCTGTACTAGTTTTCCCTGACATGAAGAAGGAATTCCTTCTTTACACAGACGCCTCCTCTGTAGGAATAGGCGCAGTCTTACAACAAAAGGACGACAATGGCAAAGAGCACCCCATAGCCTACGCAAGTAGAGTCCTTAACAAGGCTGAGAGTAACTACTCCACTATTCACAAAGAAGGGTTATCTATCGTTTGGGCACTCAAACACTTTAAACATCTCATTTTAGGATACAATATAAACATCTTTACAGACCACCAACCCCTAGTTTACCTATTCATTAACAAAGACCTCCACGGCAGAATTGCTATATGGAAAACCACCTTACTAGACTTTGATCCCAAGATAACATACTTAGCCGGGAAAGCTAATGTAGTGGCAGATTCCTTGAGCAGACAAACCCACATAAACCCTATCACCCAAACCACTTGCATACCTATGCAAGAACTTAGGGATGAAACAGACAGAGACCCAATATGGTCCCCAATAAAACAGCATCTCATTTCACAAACCCCCTTACACTCCCGACCACCTGTCCCTATTGAGGAACTCAAACTGGTCGACGGAGTCATAAGGAGAACCATTAACACAAGAGAGGTTACTGTTATCCCCAGAGCCCTTGTCCCCAAAGTCCTACACATATTGCACGACAGTGCAATGGGAGGCCACTCGGGCAGGGATAAGACACTAAACACGGCTAGGCACACATACTACTGGCAAAATATGAAAAGAGACATAACCATGCATATTGACCTTTGCGTCACTTGCAACCAATTCAGAGGCCCTGACCCAAAACAACTCAACATCAGAGATATCCCACTCCCTGCTGAGCCATGGGAAACACTTGGCATTGACCTACTGAAAATGCCTACGAGCCATCAAGGTTCCAACTATGTACTCACAGCAGTAGACTACTTCTCTAAATACACCATCCTCATTCCACTCCAAGACAAAACAGCAGAGACTGTAGCCAAAGCCCTAGTTAACAATATATTTTGTAAATACACCATCCCCCACCTTATGTTATCCGACAATGGCTCTGAGTTTAGAAATGAAGTAATGCGTGAAATAGCACACTTATATCAAATCAATCAAACTTTTGCCACTGCTTACCACCCACAAGGTAATGGCCTGTCCGAGCGAACAAATCGCAAGGTCCTAGAGGTTCTCAGACCTTTGGTCAACGATCTCATGGACAGTTGGGAAGATTGGCTACCACAGGTACAAGCCAGTATCAATAGCACAGTCAATTCCGCAACAAAAATGTCCCCACATGAAATCATTTTTGGCCAACCCATGCGCCTCCCCTATCACATTTTCAACCCCCCCCCACCCCTATACAACCTAGATAACCTCGCACACTGCATCAAAAGAGGTATGCAAACCATTTACAAGCAAGTTAGAGCAAACCTGAAAGAAGCCCAGGAGAAGACAAAGACAAAACAACACAAACGGTCAATTCCACTTGACATAGCACTTGGCGACTCAGTCATGGTAAAAGACTCAAGTAGGACAAATAAACTCAAACCCAAATTCCTAGGCCCCTTCACAGTCACAAGTTCACTCCCTAACAACGTTTTCCTACTAACAGATCCTTCCGATCACACCACCGTTACCATACATGGAGAGAAGTTGAGAAAGGTCAAACTGAACCTCGACCCAATCTCACCTCCCATCCACAACCCGCCTACCACGGACACACACCAATCACCAAAACGCAAGTCTCATCCCATGACTCTGCGTAGACGCTACTAAACAAGCATTCTAGCTCTCGCCCCTGAAGGTGCAGGACGTCATGTATCTATCAGTGGAGGTTAAAATGGCCCATTTACAATAAGAACTCCCTTCCGAATCTCTAGATAACTTCCTTCCGACCATTATAACCTTAGCGAGGGCAAGATACACATATCCTTAGTCATTCAGACACTGCCCTTCTTCCACAGATGAAATCCCTACAACTCCTCCCCCTCATCGTCCACCTCGCCCTCTCCGTCCCAAGGCTCTTGCCCGGCGCCATAGTCAACAGGCATGGCACCGCAGCATGCGTCGAAGACTCCATCATGGTGAAACTCCGCATCTCACCCACATCCTTGCTAGAACCCATTACTAAACTACAAAATGACCTACTAGACGTAGAGAAATTAATAGGCAGGCAAGTACCAAATAACACTCATCAAAACTATGAAATCTCACTGACACTCTACCACAACGTCAACGCATTACAGAGTAAACTTGACCAGATAAAGTACACAATATACCACCTCCCAGACCCAGACAATGACACCACAAAGACCGGAAGAACCAAAAGAGGTCTATTCGACTTCGTTGGCATTATTTCTAAATCCCTATTTGGAACTGCTACTGATCAAGACATTCAAACAGTTCATTCACACAGGAAAAATAACAAGAGTACTCCACCAACAAGGGAAACTCATAGACTTAAATTCACAGAACATAGACCTCGCTGATTCTGTAAATTCGGTGATTGACAAATACAATGACCTTGCACACTTCACAAACTCTCAGTTGTCTCAGATCACAAATTCCCAAACGGCCCTCTTCTTCCTTCATCACCTGAATAAACTAGACAAAGAACTAGATAGCCTCAAAGACCATACCAATCTCATCCAGAGAGACATTTGGAACGCCCACGCAGGTGTAGTCGACTTCCAAATGATCACCCCAACTCAGCTTAGCCAGACACTACGACGAGCCCACAGTACACTACAACTTACCCCCTTCTTTTCTAAACATGAAATACAGCATTATTACCCCATCTTGGCATCAACTATCTTTCAACAATTTATTTTAATCAACATACCGATGGACCCTATCAAGAGATTCTCTCTTTGGGAAATTTATCCTTTCCCATACCCTTACCAAAACCGCACAATGACCCTCAACCTACCAACCTCTACCATCTTAAAATCAACCGACGGTCAGTGGCTGACACTAACGTCACCGGAAACCATAGCAGCTTGCAAGACAGCACGACCCAACTTCCACATCTGTCCAGCCTATCCCTTCCACTTCCAACTAACTAAATCCCAACCCTGCCTCTCGGAACTTACAACCGACAGAATACATTTTACCGAAACTTGTGATTTCCGTTTCTCAGACAACACCCAAATTCACCATACTCATGTAGGACATAAACACTTCTTATATCTCCCTCATCCAACCTTAGTGTCTGTTATGTGCCCCCGTAAACCACCCACCCACCATAAGATTAACGGCTCCGTCACACTGCCAGACATTTGCCACACCTACATGATGAACTCAATGCTACTCCCCAATAACCTCCACGACCAAGGTACCCTCAACTTGACCCACGACCTAGGCCCCATAACCCAACTAATACTCCCTCCCCTACCTAAGATCCCCGATACCATCCTTCCAAGCAAGATAGACATAATACACCAACTGAATAAATCGACCACTCTGGACATGGATTCATTCGACTTACATCATAGGATTCTCCCCTATACCTCTACAACCCTCTCACTCCTAGTCTTTCTCTTCATCACAATAATAATAATCATATTCTGTTGCTCGAAGTAAAACCCTCTGCATCATTTCAACCCCCATACCCAAATTACTGTAAACCTAGATTAAGTTCCATACCCAAATTACTGTAAACCTAGATTAAGTTCCATACCCAAATTACTGTAAACCTAGATTAAGTTTATGCTGTGTCTCACCCACGTTCATGAATATCATAATATTTTTTTTTACGGGAAACCATATATATATTGTCATTACCAACAAGTGCGATGTGTTACACCACACTACCCATAGAACTGGGTTGGACAATGACATTTCCTACATGAACGCCATGACATTTAGAAAGTGATTTCAACAGTGTTATCAAAGATATAGTGTAACCTTTCATATGATATTGAATGTAATATGTACTCTGGTGAGACACAACACTACCCTTCGGAGACACAACATCGCCACCCTTATCTACAGCTCATGACCCCCCTTTGGGTCCTCAAATTAACTTCAGCAACACCCCCCCACTCCACACATAAACACCCAAGATTTTGTGTCTCTGACCCTTTTTCTCGTTGTAGTACCCATATATATCTTTGTAAACCATGTATTTTAAGGTGCCGGGTGCCACCTAACCCCGGGGGAGAGCGATATGTATACATCACCATTCTCATGCAACACCAACGATGTCGCAATCTTACATGCGCCTACCCAACACCACCCGACTCACCGGCGCCGACCACTTCCTGTTGAGTCCATAATTTAACAACTCAGCACCTTGACCACCACTGGCACGTTACGGACATACAAACACACACACATACTGTAATGGATACCAACCAGACAATCACGCGGAAACATTACACACTAACAAGCCACTCCCCTGGATATATATAATTAGTAATTATTATACAAGAGACCAGTAGGTAATAAATGCAGTTGCCCCACTCATGTGAGACAACGGACTTTCACGAGATTATTGTAAACACCACGATTAAAGGAAACTCGAGAAACTGTCGATTCAGGGTTTCCGGCGAACGAAAACCAGATGCGCCGGGCAGGAGGCCGGAGTCGGTGTGATGGCAAGTGTTGTGCAAAGGTGTTATAAACAGTTGACAGTATAAAATCCAAAAGACGTATAACCTATGTAGTGTATTTCTGAATCAAGTGAAAGCTTTGAATAAAAACCAATGAAACTTTACTATGAGTTTGGAGAAACCACCAGAGTTCCGTAAAATGTATCCATTCAACAACAGTTGAGGATACACTTCTCACTTTAACATACTCATTTCTATAGTTTATATAAATTTGCCATTTACTAGGTTTTTCATCTTTTCTCCACCTTTTCCAAGCTTTGTCCCTTCCGTATTTTGCCTCATTGCATCTTTTGTTGAACCAACATTTAATGTACATTCTCTCTCGCTTTTGTCTTGGTACATGCCTGTTTACCCCTTTATTGTAATTTTCCATCAAGATATTCCATTTCTCTTCCACTTTTGTCTCTTCCATGTAGAATTTTTCCCAGTTTGCATTCCGGAAGAATATCTTTAGTTTTGCAAAGTCCATTTTGTTGTACATCAATCTTCCTTTCCTATGCTTTTCATTTCTCTCCATGTCTATTTCTTCCTTTAGTATATTTTCGATGAGTATATGGTCACTTTCCAATTGGTGTCTTGTAATGGATTTTGTCCACAATTTCAGGTTCTATTGTAAATATTAAATCTAGTTTTGATGGCTCTTCATTGCTTCTGTATCTGGTGTTTTCCCTGACCCATTGGGTCATTGTGTATTCCACAGTCATGTCCAGCAGTACATTACCCCACAAGTCGTCTCCTCCTTGCACTGTCATGTTTTCCCAACAAATTTCTTTGCAATTGAAGTCCCCCATAATTACCAGATTACCCCTGCCCATTAGTATCTCATTTAGTGATTTCCTTTTATCTTCTAGCATTTTTGTATGTTCGTTCTCTTTCCAACTGTTCGTTTTTTGGGGCACATAGGTCACCACAAACTTTCTACTTTTCATATTCTTGTCTTTATCATGATCAGTTCAACATTACCTTTGCCCTCAGCAACTTTTGTCACATCTAAGTCTTTCTTGGCCAAGAACATGATTTCTCCTCCCTGTTTTTTATCCAGTAATTATATAGCCCTTGTCCAATATCGATGGATGGTATTTCACCTCTTAGTTTAGTCTCTACAATTCCCATTATGTCTGGTTTTTCTTCTAGCAGGTAATCATTGAGTTTGTTCAGACCTGAAATTAATCCGTCAATGTTAGTATAGGCCATTTCTAGTTTTCTTCTTTCTGTCTTTGAATTGTTCGTTTTGATGTGCCATTTCCTCAATCTCATGTTGATTACTCTCCAATGGAATTCCTTGCTTTCTGTCTCCGTTCTCTTCGAGTTTTTTTTCTTTGCTTCTTCTCTTAGTGACTTTTCTTTTTCTAATTCCTCAGTATTCATTTCTCTTTTTATCCATATTTTATTGTACTTTTCACTCATTGCCAAGTTGCCTACTTTTTCAAATATGTCTTCTACTACCATCTGTGACCTTAATTTTATCTTTAGAGGTCGGTTTCTATCCTTAGAATAGCGACCGATTCTATATGTCTTGTCCAGTGCTGACTGCACTGTACGGGGCAGAAACATGGAACATAAGAGAAGAAGAGAGAAGGAGTTTGAATGTGTTTGAGATGAAATGTCCGAGAGGTATGATAGGGGTTACTAGGCTGGATAGAGTGAGAAATGAGGACATGAGGAGGAGAACAGGAGTGGAAAGGGAGTTGGGAGATAGGGTTGATGAAAGAGTATTGGGATGGTTTGGACACATGGAAAGAATGAGTGAAGAAAGATTAGTAAAAGAGGTGTTGAAGGCAGAGGTGGAAGGAGTGAATATGAGGGGGCGTCCTACAAGGAGATGGATGGGGTAAAAGGGGCATTACAAAAGAGAGGAATGTCTGTTGAGGAAGGACGGGAGATGACAGAAGATAAGGGTGAATGGAGAAAGGTTGTGTATGGATGCATGATGCTGTGATGCATGAGGGGATGGGGGATGGGGGGTGAGGGAGTATGTATGAGAAATAAATTGACGCAAACCGAAGGGATTTCTCCCTGTCTTCTCCTTTTCTGCATGAGGGGACGGAGAGGGGGTGTCGCCGAATTAATGAAGCGGCCTTGCTGTGGATGTGCTGTGTCATGTGACACTGCTTCTGACCCAGGACAGTGGACAGGATGCAGGGATGACCTGTCATCCAGGAGATGCCAAGATGTGAAGGAGGGAAGAGGGTGGAGGGTAGTGGAGTATGTAGGGGATGGAATGGGTGGGAGTGGTTTCTAAGCCTTTTTCTTTTTGGCTACCTTCCGTGTAAGGGGGAAAAAAGCCTTTGGTATACGTATGTATGTACCTTTCCCAGCTCAAATGTGCAAGTGGCTGTTGAGCTGTACTGCTGTTCTGTTGCAGTACAAAGTGACCATTGGACCTACACTATCTATGTGTGTGTTGTGACTAGAAGTTTCCAGAAACCATGTCCTACCCCCACCATCACATACCACAACCGTATATAATTCTGGATTATTAGAAGGGATGTACAAAGATATTGTTTCTGTAATATGAGGCAAGGCTTACAGAGACTAATTCTGTTTTCAGTCACAGTCACTAGTATGCATTCTCTTTTCAATGTCATGGGATGGTAGCATGCTATTAGTAATAAACCAGCATCAGGAGAGGTTATGATACACACAATCCCTCTGCTCCTCCAAGATAAGGATTACAGGAAGAGAATCACCACCTTTCACTCAAACAAAAATTTATCATAACTCAATTTGCATCATATTATTGAACTACATTATGTATTTTGAACACTATATACCAAGGGCCTCTTTATCCTTGTAAGGGTAGTAGCCAGCCAAGGCATTCACCCATTTCCACCAACCACCCATTGTTTTCCTCTCATGTTAGCTCCTCGTGGATGAAAAGTCATCCCTATTTCTTGTCCACTGCCTGGATCAGAAGCAATACAGCAAGACACTACAATCTTGAATACAATTTCATAAACAGGATTCAATGAAAGTCTACCAAGTCAATATTATATTGTACATATATTTCATATATTATTTTATACAAAATAAGTGCCATCATTCACTTGGACCGAGATTCTTCTTAGCTTTAACTGCAGAGCTTTGATTTATCATCACATCATGTACAATTGGTAAAAGAGCAAGATTAGAAGAAAATACAGTATCTAGTTATTCACACACGATACCTTCCTTGATCTGACCACTTTCTTTCTGGGGACATGAATTTTTTCTGTTACATACAAATGGTCAAAGGTAAACAAGTACTAGATATCTATTAGGCAATATTTGGGCCTACATTGCTCACAAAGTCATGCGAGTTCTGTCTGAAAATGAGCTACCTTTCATTTTCTTTAGCCTACTAAGGTGTGCTAAATCCAGACAATTTTATGCACCTGAAAAAAAATCACTCCTCATAAGGTTAAAGATGATCTCAACCTGCTGAGTAGTGTCATCACACATAAGAATTTTAATCTGGCTAATGCAAGACAATTCCATTCAGTGGGAAAGCCAAATATCCACACCTCAGAAGGTAAATGCCATCCACATGTACATTTTTTTTTACTGCAATTAAAATCTGCTATTTTTTCCAATCATGCCTGGATTAGTACATTATTTCAGTGCCATAGTTAACCAATTACTGACACAATTTCAATAAAGCCTTAACATTTGACTAGGACAGTGTTGAGCAAAATTGCACAAATCGAAGCATAAAATGTAATTTTTCTACATAGTCATTTCTCCAAAAGGCCTTATATTTGTCTAGTGCCTTTATTGATTGATAGGACTAGTCACCTGAGGTCAGTATTAATGTTTAAAGATGTGTATATCTGTAAAATAATAACCCAAGCTCTATTTTAGTGAATCTTACTTTTCTTATGAAAATACATTATCCTTTTACTTCTCATACTGAGTGAGAATCTACTATATCTCTGATTTTCACATGGAAACAAGAGAAATAAACAAGAAAAGAATTTCATTCCATATACACATCAACATATTACATTTACTTGTCCGTTTCCTCCTTGGTTTATTTTCCCCTCTCTCCAATGAGCATCATCAATTTGGCTGAAGGCAGCAAGCCAAAATACAAGAACAAATTCATCTGGAAGACAAAATAAAATTTCTTTTCAATTACATACATATACCAATGGCTTTTCCCCCCTTACAAGGGAGGTAGCCAAAGCCAAAGGCATAAATCTACTCCCACCCATTTCATCTCAACATACTCCACTCCTATTCACCACCCCTCACTCCCTCTTCTCTTGGCTCCTAATGGATGACGGGTCATCCCTGTATCTTGCCCATTGCCCTGGGTCAGAAGCAATGTAGCAAGACACAGCACATCTACAGCAAGGCCACTTCATTTAATCGGCAACCCTCCTTCTCCATCCCCTCATGCAGAAAAAGAGAAGATGGGGAGAAATCGCTTTGGGCTGCATCAAAATATTCACCCCCACTCCCCCCCACCCCATGCACCACAACACCATCCACACACAACAATCTCCACTCACCCCCACCCTCTGTCTTCTCCCTTCCTTCCCCAACAGACACCCCCTTCCCTCTAAATACCATCCATCCCACCCCCAGCTGCCTCCCCACACTTACCCCCTCCACCCCTGCCCTCCACACTTTCCCCACCAATTCCTACCCACTCACTCCCTCCATGCATCCAAACCATCCCAACACTCCTTCATCAACCCCTGAACCCCCTCCTGCCTCCCACCCCACCCAGCTCAACAACCCCTACCACACCTCTCAGGCAAACATCCCAAACACATTCAAACTCTTCTCCTCATCCTCTCCCACATTCCATGCTTCTGCCCCATACAGCACCATTGGCATAATCACCTCCCAGCATCCATTCCCAAATATCTACTTCTCTCAATCCACACTCCATCTCCACTCCTCCCACCCCCTGCCAGACTCTCACCCAAGTATCTAAAGCTATCCACCTCCTCTAGTCTCTGACTTACCTCCAATCCACTGCCACCCTCTCCCCCTGCACATCCCATTACCCCACTCTCACTCATATCTGTCTTTAACCTCCTTTTCTCGCACACCCTCCCCAAACCCTGCCACCAACCTCCCAAATTACACAAGTGCAGCATTGTCAGGAAACAACTGACCCATCACCCATTTTTCTCCACCTTCCCCAACCATCTCCAATAATTTTTAAATAATCTCCAATTATAATTTTTTTTCAAATAAAAGTCATAAAAGCCCCTATGATTTTAATATAAAAACAATCTAAGGCAGTTCATACTTCAATGCTACATCAGAAACTTCACTCCTAGTTTGATCACAGATATGCAATAACGTACAGTCGGACATATCTGGGAATGTGTGGAATGTAAAACACTAAGACAAATTGGGGAAAGCATCATCACTGGGAAAGAAGAAGAAGAAATAAAAGAAGATGGAGAAGAAGAAGAGGAAGAAGAAAATAAAGAAGAAAAGGAAAGAAAAAAGAAAATCCACTGATAGAAATCACCACAGAAGAATATCACACAAAAATTCTGAGTTCACCTTAAGTTATATGTAAAGTAGATAACATTAGTTCTTATGAATTGCCACTTTAATCCTGTATACATTTTTACTTGATGGCTTTCCAATGATATGTGTCACTTTCAACATGTGCACCTATACTGTCACTTACAAAGTAAGGTGGCTTGGCATGAGAAATAAACATCATCACTCCTTTCATTCATTCCTCATTAAATAATGTGAAAACTGCATCACATATATTCCTCAACAATATTGTTAGTTCATCCCTGATGCACACCTCTCATGGAAGAGGTTACCATCTTTACCATCTCAGTCACCCATGCACATTTTTACTTGTTTGACATCCTGACTACAAATTCTATTGATCTACCTAACCAACCCAATTTGTCCTTGGTCTATCCCTTGTTCACACTCCTAGAACCACCAATTTATGTATCCTTCAAGGACATCTACTCTCATCCATTCTCAAACATGATCAGATCACTTCAAATTACCCTGTTTTATGTTTTCACAATCCTCTGTATACTAGTCCATTCACAAATTCTTTTGTTTTTTACTTTGTTATATTTTGTTAGTCCACACAAACCTCATGCATCTCATCTCCATTACCTCTGTATGACTTTTTTCTATTGTATTCATCACCTTGGTCTCACTCCAATAAATAAGTCAACACAACTACTGTTTCATATTCTCATTTTATCAATTAAACTGTCATCCTTTTATTTCTCCATATTGCTTTCATGCTGCCTTCAACCTTGTCCTCCCTCATTCTATGGTCAGTTTATCATACATTCTTATTTTTCTCCAACCTTATGTACCTAATCATAACATTCCATTCATCTCTGTTTTGCCTACTATTCATCTTCTTTAACCTTCTTGTTCAGCACCTTTCAGCATGCCTTTTTTCTTTTTATTTCTCCACCTTACATCCAGTCTCAATCTTCCTTCCATCTGATAAACAAACATTTCACCACTCTCTTCCCTTCACATATTCATATTTTCAACTCTTTCAATCACCTACACAATCCAGAAATGCTCTTTCAACTGGCGTCCACCAACCACCCTAGTCCATATACTTATGTATATCTTTTTTAACACATTACCAATGTGAAACCACAATAATTTCCATATTTATCATGATACAAAATGGTATGAACATGTGTATATCTAATGATTTACTTCATAATATATCCCTGCTTAGTCTCCATATCTTAAGCTCAACAAGAAACAAGATATTCTCATTGTATATTAATATAAAGTCCTAATAAATTAATCAAATAATGTATAATCAAAACTCAATAAAACAGAATTTTGATTCATGTCTACAGTATGTCAAACCCTGTTGCTCACTCATTGAGTCAAACATTACTTATCTTTGTCTCTCTACCCATGTGGAATATTGACTGCACAAGTTTTATGCAATCAATATACTAAGGACTTTAATGACACCCTTACTGACCAGAGCATGTAACATTATTTAATGTTATTTATCTCCACTCAAAGAAGAATACTGATCAGTTTTAACTTTTACTTCCCCCTCTTTTCTGCTATCCTTTATAAAATCTTTACTACCTCCATAAGTCCACCTATTCACTTTGATATTGTCTTCAAGTATTGAAGTGATGTTCATCAGCAACAAAATACACTACTTTGTTCCTCTGTTGAACTGATAATAAAAATATTGCATATTCTTGTTCTCCATACAAAACTCATTCTCTACTACATTAAAACATATTTTGTGTCAAAATAAATTTTGAACAGGCTGTAAGCGATGTACCACAAACCAATCAGCAGGTAACAATTAAAGAATTTTTTTGCTTTCAACTATAAACAAATTTGCCTCAAATTCCTGTTAGTCACTTTGCAAAACCTGATTCAGATAATAGTCCTCCACTATATACTCCTGTGTGTGTTCTATTACCTGCAAACTTTAACCACTATCAAGCAACAGAAAGCCTTTCCATTCCCTTTTAATGGGTTTATGTTCACAGTAAATGACTACAGAATTTTAAGAAGGAATAAATAACACAGAAATGTTATCCTTTAACACGAATTCAGGGAAGAACAAATAATTTCTGCAATTTGTATCATCCCTATGGTAACCATACACCAATTTATAACCACTTTAACCACAATGCCTAATCCAGGTACAATCTCCATATCTAAAGTTATTTGGTCATTACCTAATTTTTTCCAATTTTTCCACTGAAAACTAACTACAAAAAATATTGCACAAAATCAGTACTTCTTGAAGTGAACAACACAAACAGTTCAGTGTTTTTCCACTGTTCCTCCATATTCCTCCACTCTCACACTTCAGTTCTGTTATAAAAGAATTCAAATCACTATACCTTTTTCTAAAATACTCAGAATAACTGGTCAGTTACACTCCATTTTTGTTTTATTATCTTCATTCTCCCAATATCTATTTCCATCAGTTCTACTCAATTTTTAAAAGTGTTATGAATATTCATGTTTCATTCAGAGATTTTTCTGGTGAAATTTACTCCTCTAAATCCTGCTAATTAAAACATACATAACATCATCACAGTGACATTGCTTCTTTTCACTTCTTATGGTAATTCTTAATCTAGGTCATGATAACTGCTGTTTCCAAAGTATTCTGTGTCCATTGCATCTCTATTGGATGAGGTGGAGTCTTCATCATCATCTTTCTCACCCGTGGGCTGGATGATACCAATTCTACCCTCTCCAGGATATTCCCCTGACGAGCTTTGTCTGCAGTGAAGAAGAAACTAAATTAGATGAGAAATTTTCCTGCATTGGACAACAAATACAAATACTTTGAAATAAAATTTACAGGCTACCATCTTGTAGTTCTGGCAAGCATTATCTATCTATATATCAAGAGCTTTCTCCCCCTTATAAGGGAGGTAGCCAAGTCAAAAGGCATACATGCACTCCCATCCACCATCCTATGTTCCCTCTCATCTTAGCTCTTCATGGGTAATGGGTCATCCTTGTCTCCCTTCCATTGCCCTGGGTCAGAAAAACACACATCCACAGTAAGGACATTTCACTTAATTGGTGAACCCCTCCCCTCTCCATCCCCTCATGTGGCAAATAGAGAAGAGATGGAGAAATCCCTTGAGGCTGCATCAAAATAAAGGGGTTACAAAGGAGGAGCATGCTGACAGGAGACCTTTTGGTCCATAACTGGGTTAGATAAAAAAAAAAAAAAAAAAAAAAAATATATATATATATATATATATATATAATGATAAACAAATAAATAAAAAATATAGTAATATAATAATATATTTACTTACTAATTTCATTTATTATAAAGGAGGAGCATGCTGACAGGAGACCTAATTATGGACCAAAAGGTCTCCTGTCAGCATGCTCCTCCTTTATACATACATATACCAAGGCTTTTTCCCCCTTACAAGGGAGGTAGCCAAAAAGAAAAAGGCATAAAATCATTCCCACCCATTCCATCCCTGAATACACTCCACACCCCTCCACCCTCCCTCTTATCTTAGCACCTCCTGGATGACAGGTCATCCCTACACCTTGTCCACTGCCCTGGGTCAGAAGCAGTGTCGTAAGACACAGCACATCCACAGCAAGGCCGCTTCATTAAATCGGCGACCACCCCTCTCCGTCCCCCCATGCATAAAAGGAGAAGACGGGGAGAAATCCCTTCAGGCTGCATCAAATTTTGCTCACACATACTACCTCACCCCCCATCCCCCTGCCCATTCCACCTCATGCATTACAACATCATCCATATACAACCATTCTCCATTCACCCCTGTCTTCTGTCCTCCCCCGTCCTTCCTCAACAGACATTCCCTTCTTTTCCAAAGCCCCCCTTCACCCCATCCATCCACCTCATCCTAGGACAACCCCTCATGTTCACTCCCTCCACATCTGCCTGTGTGAGGTTTTGGGGATATACGGGATAGGAGGAAAGTTTCTAGGAGCTGTCAAGAGTTTTTATGAGAGTAGTAGAGCTTGTGTCAGGATTAGAAATGGGGAGAGTGAGTGGTTCGAGGTAAAGGTGGGACTTCGTCAGGGATGCATTATGTTGCCCTGGCTGTTCAACTTATACATGGATGGGGTAGTGCAAGAGGTAAATGCAAGGGTAGTGGGTCAGGGATTGGAGATGGTTAAAGAAAATGGAGAAAAGTGGGAGGTGAGCCAGCTGTTGTTTGCGGACGACACTGTGCTTGTGGCAGGATTGGAGGAGGGATTGTGGAAGTTGGTGACAGAGTTTGGGAGAGTGTGTGATAGAAGAAAGCTGAAGATAAATGTGGATAAAAGTAAGGTGATGAGATGTTCAAGGGGTGAAAGTGGCAGCAAACTGGTAGTGAGCATTAAGGGAGAGCGACTGGAGGAAGTGGATATTTTTAGATACTTGGGTGCAAATGTGGCAGGAAAAGATGGAGTGGAGGTGGAGGAAAATGTAGAATGAGAGAAGCAAGTAAATGCCTTGGTGGATTAAAAAGTGTAATGAGGAATAGACATTTGGGAATGGATGCTAAGAGGAGACTGTATGAAGGAGTGATTGTGCCAACAGCACTGTATGGGGTAGAAACATGGAACATAAGAGAGGAAGAGAGGAGTTTGAATGTGTTTGAGATGAGGTGTCTCAGAAGTATGATGGGTGTTACTAGGTTAGATAGAGTGAGAAATGAGGAGGTGAGGAGGAGAACAGGGGTGGAAAGGGAGTTGGGAGATAGGGTTGATGAAAGAGTATTAGGATCGTTTGGACACATGGAAAGAATGAGTGAAGAAAGACTAGTAAAAGAGGTATGGAAGGCTCCTCCTTTATAATACATAAAATTAGTAAATAAATAAGTAGGTAAAGTTAAATAATAAACAAACAGGTAAATAGTAAATAATAATAAATTGACAGATAAATAATAATAAATGATAATCAAGGAAATAATAATATACACACAAATAACAACAAACAAACAAATAAAATAAATGGCAGGCATTACAGCATCTTGCTTAGGTGTTTATCTAAACAAATCTTAAAGTTTTGAACTGAACTACATTGCACTGGTCCTGGTGTGGCAGCATCTTCGTTGTGGGACCACCCCCCAACCCCAAGAGTTGGAAGCCTAATTGCAGCAAACATCACCATCTATATGTGGGTGGCACCTATCCCCAGGAGGGGCTTCAGTCACCTGGGTGAGTACCGCAATCCTTTTACAACATGCACTGTCATATTTTTTCTGCATTAAGGAGTGTTTATCCGGTGCTCACCCATCTTCTTCTACTATTAGCCAGAGATGTAGAGAGCAATCCTAGGCCCACCACAATATATACATGCATGATCCAAACCCATCACTTTGAGCAGAGAGACAAAGGTCTCAGTTCAATGCAATATATGCAAAAACTGGGCCCACTTCACTTGTACAACACTTGCAGATACAAATAAATACATAAATACTCGGACATGTTCTACCTGCCCTCCAATAACCTCACTCCCACCTTCCCAATCACAGCCTACACCCTTACCTACACCCAGTCTCCTTCAGCCCTTGTCCCCAATCAATCCTCTCCCTCCTTTGTCCCCAATTACACCTCTCCCTCCCTCTAACCCAGATCCCATACCTTCCCCATCAATACCCCAACTCCAGACAGCAACAACATACAGAATACACAACATCAACATATTACAACACAACACTGATGGCATCAACACAAAAAATATTAATTTGAACACTTCCTCAAACAACACAACATACATGTTGTCATCATACGAGAAACAAAACTAAGACACTCACACAAAACACCAACATTTCACAACTTCACCACCATTAGACAAGACCGGACTGATGGTGGTGGACTCATTGCCCTGATCCACCAATCCATCTGTTTTGTGGACACAAGTACCACAACCAAAATCCTCCTCCCTACCACAGACAACACTATTGAAATCCAATCTATTCTGATCTGTACAGGCAACAAATCAACACTGACAATATTTAACATATACATCCCACTCCATCATCCCCCACAGTTCCAAACACCTTCAGGCCTCAACTTAATAAACTAGTTACAATCCCTAACCTTATCATGGGTGGTGACTTCGATGCCAAGTCATCGGCCTGGTATGTTGACAACCCTAATACAGACAGAGGGCTTGATATGCAGACTCAACTTGACTCACTGACCATCATGAACAACACAAATAATCATGCACATATCCCACACCAAGACCTTTACACCCCCTCCTCTCCTGATATCACCTTCTGCTCCCCCTGCCTAACCCCAACAACTTCATCGAGAGTGGTTGGATCCCTTGTATCTGACCACCTTCCAATCATCATCACCACCAAAACAAGATGCACCCCAGTTGGCCACAGACACACATACACCAATTACAAGAGAGCAAACTGGGAAGCTTTTACTGAAGAGACAGAACAATATTTTGAGACACTTAACAGTTCACCAATCACAAACATAAACAATGCTGTGCACACTTTTAATACAATTATACAAAATGCAGAGAAAAGATACATCCCTAGAGGGAACAGAAAATTACACAACCCCAACTTCACACCAGAGAGCAGCCACAAAAATGGCACCTGCACTTGCAAACTTGTCATATGAGGAGAGATTGGCTAAACTGGAGTTACCGACGCTGGAGCAAAGAAGAGAGAGAGGTGACCTACTGACCATCTACAGAATCATGAAGGGCACAGAAATACTCAATAGAGGGGACTTGTTAAACTGGGACAAGAGAAGCACAAGAGGACATGGAAAGAAAATAAAAAAACATAGTTACAAAGAGATCAGAAGAAAAACAGTTTTCCACATAGAGTGGTGGACACTTGGAACAAACTGGACAATGAAATAGTGTGGGCAAAAACCATTCATGAGTTTAAAAACAAACTATACACTGCGAGATACAAAGGCAGGACACCACGAGCGTAGCTCCCCTTCCCGCAAAATACAACTAGGTAAATACACCAGAAATCCAAGGTCTCATCAAACTATAAGATACACTTAAACACAAAACCCCCACACCTATCCCTCAAAACATAGCAGTCCTAATACAAACACTAGACACTGTGATTACCAATAAAATACATAAACAGAAAAAACGAAATTGGCAAAATTTTGTCAATGTGTTTGATCACAAAACAAACACCAGCAAATTGTACAAAACACTCAACAGCATTACACTATCCAATAGTAACACAACATGGTCTCATGCAGCAATAACCACAACAACAGATAATTTACCCTCAAACAGACAACAGGCAAACACACTCGTAAACCATTTTGCACAGACAAGCCATCTCACTTCTCACCCTGATGGCTGACACACCATTCGATGTAAAACTTTCCCATAGACTCAGACTATACACCCTTCATAGGCAGTCAGAGAAAACACATAATACATAACCTCTCAAGCACTCATCTGCCTGTGGCCCTGGCAACATAAGTAACATCCACCTAAAACACATTAGACCACAAAGTATACACACACCCACACAATGTAAACAAACAATTCGAAACACCATACGGTCCAGACACGGTTGGAGCAACACTTATTTTCGGAGCGCTGGCTTACGAGCGAAAATATAAACAAGAAACGATCAGCGTAGGCCTTGTTGTTTATACATGGGGTGGTAAGGCTGTGCATCCGTGGTGAAACAATGTAGGTCGAAATTGTATCTCCGTTACTTTTTTTTTTTTTTTCTTTTTTTTTTCATTGTTCTTAAAAATGGAAACCCCTAAATCCAAAGATGCAACTAAAAGAAACCTGGAAGAAACAAAAATCGAAACTCCACTAGGAGTAGTGAGAAAAAAATCATGCTTCGCTTCAACACCAAGAGAATACCAAAGATTAGACGTAAGTAGATTTTCCGGGTTTGAAAGAGAAGGAAATGGATTACTAAGAGTAGAGATGGATAGAGAACCCAGATACAGGAACATAATGAGGAGTAGAGATCTAAGTGATATCGTAGATGAACTATTAGAACTTAAAAGCGAATATAAGATAATGTACCAGGAAGTATCAAACCTAAGGAAAGCCAACGAAGAAAACAATAGGGAGATAGACGAATTGAAAAAGGAATTAAAACAGCTTAAGGGTGATAATGAGAGGTTGAAAAGTGAGGATAATAGTAGGAACGAGGTTCTGAAACGAGAAATTAAAAGTCAAATGAAAGAAGTGACTGAAAAGGTGGAAGAAAAAATTAAGGAGAATGACCTACAGGAAATAAAAAAACAGTGGAAAATTGAGCAGGAAAGTCAGGAAATATCCCTAAAGAAAAGCACAATGTACCAAGATATCAGAGGGAAAAGGAAGAAAAAGAGATTGCCAACAAAATACTAAAGGAGTTACAAACAGATGAGTTAGGCTGGGACCGAGGAAACTCATAGAATGGGCAGGTACTCTAAAGATAAGCAGTATAGACCATTAAAAGTAAAACTTAGATCGCAATCAAGTGTAGAAGAAATTTTAACTAGAACAATGAGATTAGCAAGCAGTGAACAGTACAAAAATATATGGATAAAAGGAGAAATGAGTGAGGAAGAAAAAGAGAAAGAAAAGGAACTTAGGAATGAGGCAAATGAAAGGAATGAGAATAGAACTGAAAAAGAAAAGGAGTTTTTTTGGAGAGTGATAGACATGAGGCTGAGGAAAAAAAACATAGTCATAGGGAAAATGGAAACAAAGAAGACAGAAGGGGAGGAGAAAGGAAACTAAAAATAACTTACACAAATATAGACCAAATAATATCAGGAATAAAAGAATTAAACAATTATCTAGTATTAGAAAAACCAGACATAATGGGAATTGTAGAAACCAAATTAAAGTTCATACTAACACCCCACACTGTGGGACAAGGTGAATATAACTGTTGGACAAAGAATAGAAAGAACAAACAGGGCGGAGGAGTTCTAATTTTGGCCAAGAAAGATTTAACTGTCACAAAAATAACTGAAGGAAAAAATAATGTAGAATCAATTATAGTACAAGTCGAAGGTAAACAAATGAAGAAATGAAAATTTGCAGTGGTATATGTACCTCCTACAACACAACCCTGGACAGAAAGGGATCATGCCGAGTTACTAGATGATACAAAAGAAGAACTTATTGAAACACTGAAGGACGGAGAAAATACAGTAATTATGGGTGACTTTAATTCAAAAGAAATATGCTGGGAAGATATGACAGTGAAAGGGGGAGAGAAACACTGGGGCAATGTACTCCTTGACTTGACGATTGAATACACAATGACCCAGTGGATTAGAGAAAATACTAGATATAGAGGAAATGAAGAACCCTCAAAATTGGACTTAGTTCTTACGACAGAACCTGAGATAATCGAAAATATTATTTACAAAACTCCAATAGGAAAAAGTGACCACATACTAATAGAAATGGAATTGAAAGAACAAACAGACCAAAGCAAAAATGATAAACATAGAATAGGAAGACCTATGTATAACAAAACAAACTTTGAGAAACTTAAAATATTCTTTCGCAATGCAAACTGGGAAAAATTCCAAAACAAAGATACAGGGATAGAAGAAAAATGGAACATACTAAAAGAAATTTATAATGAAGGAGTGAACAAATTTGTACCACAACAAAAAATGGAAAAGGCATACATAAAGAACTGGTACAACAAAAGATGTAGTGAAGCAAAGGAAAAAAGAGACAAAGCTTGGAAAAAATGGAAAAGAGATAAGAAACAAAGCAAATGGCAAACATACATCAAACTAAGAAACGAATATGTAAAAATACGCAGAGATGAAAAGAGAAATTATGAAAAAAAGATAATAGACAAATGTAAAGAAGAACCCAAACTATTTTACAAATATGTAAATGGAAAACTGAAAAACAAACAAGAAATAGAAAAACTGCACCAAGATAAAAAGGAATTTACAGAAGAACTGGAAATGGCTGAAATAATGAACAACCACTTCAGATCAGTATTCACAATAGAAAACTTGCCTAACAGTGAAGTTAGAGAGAATTATCCCCAGCAATGAAAGAAATAAACGTAACACAAAAAGAAATCAGTGATCAAATTAAAACCTTGGATGTCAGAAAATCACATGGCCCAGACGGAATAGCAAACTGGATACTGAAAGAATGCATGGAAGAATTAACTGACAAAATATATGATATAATTAAATCCTCACTTAAAGAAGAAAAGTACCATTGGACTGGAAAAAAGCAAACATTGTACCAATTTATAAGGGAGGTGATAAGGAAGATCCATCTAACTACAGACCGGTCTCACTAATAAGCACAATAGCAAAAATTTGTGAAAGAGTGATCAATAACAGATGGGTTAAATACCTGGAAGAAAAATCTATACTGAACCCAAATCAATTTGGATTTAGACAAGGGAGATCCTGTACAACAAATCTGATCTGCTTTTACTCAAGATTAGTAGACATACAACCACTCCTCGTTTAACGACGACAATTGGGACCAGCGCGCCGTCGTTAACCGAATTGGTCGTTAAGCGAAAGTGTATACATATACGTACATGTACTGTATGTACAATGTCCAGCAATACATGTATCTTTATTTTCGTGTATTTTCCCTCTTTTATACAGTACATTAAAGCTTTATTTACTGTTTATTTACGGTGGTTAGGTTACTAAAATTACCGTATATGACCAAATCTGCGTATGCTGACATTCCATATTGAATACCGGGGTATTTTTTTAGTTTCGACCATGGGCGCAAAATAGCAATAGAAAATTAATTATTAATTTTGTAAATTAAAATGTATCAACGTAATATGCAATTTTGTGGGCGGAAATGAAAGTAAAAAATACCTTGCTACAAGAAAATATGCTAATGAACAAAGTCGGTAGCATAGGCTCGGGACGCCATCTTGTCGTCTGCCAACGTCTCTCACGACGACGACAACGAGGACGAGCCGGATGACATTTAATTTGCAGGTAATGATTTATTAAACACAGGTTAGGTTAGTTTAGCTTAGGTTAGACGAATTAATTTATCATCCTTTCATTTCTTCGACATCGGCATCTATCATAACAAACATGGTGTACCCAAGGTCTAAATATACAGGTCAGACCGTTTTCATTCTTCTGCGCAGCTTCTGACGTCATTTGGCTGAGTCCATTTTCTCTTTGTGATACACTGAAGAAAACTGTGAAACGCCAAGGAAGACAGGAACTATAATATTTTATATATCATATATATATATATTATATATTCATATATATAGACAGGAACTATAATATTTTATATATATTTATATATATATTTTATATAATATTTGTCAGAATATAACTAATTCGTGGAGCGGTGCGAGCGAAGGCGACGTCATCTTCGAACGACGGACCAGCTTCAACTGACAGCTATAGGACCCGCTAACCCCACTTTGAACAGCCAGGTGACGTTCACGGGCCCGCTGCGCCAAATCCCTCGAAATTCGGTCGGAAGTGGTTAGACCTTATATTCTTAGATCTTGGGTGTACCATTCGTCCGACATGACTTCGTTACTTACGAAATTTGTTTTAGCATTTTTTTTTTTCCGCTCACAAAATTGCATATTACGTTGATACATTATAATCTACAAAATTAATAATTAATTTTCTATTGCTATATTGCGCCCATGGTCGAAACTAAAAATTTACCACTACCGGCATATACTGTACCCAGGTAGTTTTTGCAGCTTGCAGGATGGTAATGTTGACCTAAGCTTCAGAACACTTTACCTCACAGGTAATATCCACCGTACAAGTTCATTTATAACATCATACAAATTTGCCTCAGCCAACTTAATTATCGTACACGACGTCGTAACTTTGGGAGATTTACGTTAAACGACGTCATAAAGCCCATTGTTACTCCGAGTTGTCGTTAACCGAGTAGGTCTTGTACCGTATTTTCCGGCGTATAGTGCGCGACTTTTTTCCGTTGGAAGGGCCTAAAAATCGGGGGTGCGCGTTATCCGGTGGTGCGCATTATCTACGGCCTACGATAAAAATTCTGCGGCTGTGTGTGTAATTTTTTTCACAACAACGTGACGATGTTGGCCGTCATAAAGTCGGGACGGCACACTTCTCCGTGACGTTCCGTGAGAACAAGAAGAACAGCCATGGTGACATGAAAGAATACGCCAGCATGGGCTACCGTATATAAATATTTGGTATAGGTAGGTATCTATCGAATCTTATTTTTCATGTTTAAATAGGCCTAAATACCATGAAACATGATAAATATTCATGATATTTGCCCTTGTTCACAGCATCCTAGTTTGAATTTTTATGTTGGCATTGTTGCTTCACTTTAGGTATGGTACAAATTCCGTTGCGGCCGTTCATAAACTCGTGTCAAACACCTGACTACAACACCCTCTTTCGGGAGTTATATTAACTAAACGTCACCTCGATGACTGTCCTATTTCACCACTGTCATTGCAGGTTCAAAGCTAAAACGAAACAGTCTGTAGTTTGATTCAGTGTTAAATAAAAAATGGTAAAGACGAATTATTTCCTCAAGATATAAAATTAACATTTTCTGTAAAAATCCCGAAATTTTTCTGTATATTTTACTTTCAATAAACATTTTTAGATCATATTTCCTACAAACTATTTAAGCTACAAAGTAATAAGGGACCAACGCACAATATGGTTCTCGATTCTCTCGCTAGATGGCGATCGGGCATGCGCGTTATACGTCGGTGCACGCTATCTGTGTACTGAGATAACGAAGTGCATGGGTGCGCATTATAACCCGATGCGCATTTTAAGCCGGAAAATACGGTAATACAAGAAAGAGATGGATGGGCAGACTGTGCTTTTCTGGACCTGCAAAAGGCATTCGACTGGGAAGAAGTAAAAAGCGGTGTCCCGCAAGGATCAGTACTGGCCCCGATCATGTTCGCTGTATATATTAATGACATGAATGAAGGCGTGGAGTGCTATATACAATTTTTTGCAGATGATGCAAAATTACTTAAGAAGGTAAAAACGGAGGAGGACTGCAACTCATTGCAACAAGATCTGGACACAATATGGAATTGGACTCAAAAGTGGGAAGTAAAATTCAATATTAAGAAATGCAGTATAATGGAATTTGGAAAGAGTAGAAACAGAATATCAAAAGATTACAGAATTGGAAAAAAAAAAACTATGAAAAAGATTTTGGAGTGATGATTGGAAAGGACATGAAACCAGATTAGCATATAAATAAAATGTTCGGAGGAACCTACAACTTATTGAGAGCAATCAAAGTGGCATTTACTTATATGGACGAAGAAATGATAAGGAAAATACTAACTACACTAATAAGACCAAAACTTGAGTACACAGCATCACTTTGGACACCCAGTACCAAAAAGAATATTAAGAAACTAGAAAGATTACAAAGAGCGACAACCAAACTAGCACCGACACTCGCCGAACTAACATATGAGCAAAGACTACCCAAATTGAACCTACCAACTCTGGAACAAAGAAGAGAAAGAGGAGATTTGCTAACTATCTACAGAATAATGAAAGGAATGGAAGTTTTAGACAGGAACAACCTATTAGTGTGGGAAAACGGTAAAACAAGAGGACACGGAAAAAAATTGACAAAGGATAGTTATAGAAAAAACTTGAAAAGGAACAGTTTCCCACACAGGGCAATAAATACATGGAACAAATTAGACAACAAAACAGTATGTGCTAACACTATACAAGATCTTAAGATAAAACTTGATGCGGAGAGATACAAAGACGGGTCACCACGAGCATAGCTCCCCTCCCGTATATTACAACTAGGTAAATACAACTAGGTAAATACCAGGGAAAAGACAAATGTATGATGAAGAATCATTTTCAGGCTTTGGTAAGTATGCGAGAAGAAATTTAAGTTGAATCTTAGACACAGAAAGGGAAATGAGTAGAAATAGGAAACAGTGGGAGAATGAAGTCATGGAATTAAGGAAAGAAATTGTAGAATTAATGGAATGTTTAGCCCATGCTAACATCGAGATTTCTGACCTAAGAAAAACAAACTTACAACTAAGAACCAAACTTAAGGTAATGAAAAATTATATAACAGAAGATAAGCGTGAAACTGAAATGAGGAAAATTAATGATACTACCAGTAGTGACAACTAAGAGATAGATAATAAAATACAAGAAATGACTGAAAGAATTAAAGAAAACTTAGGTGAGGAAAGTATGCAAAAGATTAAGAAATGGAAGGAAAACAGAGAAAATGAAGAAATTGCCTTTAAAGAAAAAGTCCAACAATAGATGCAGGAAAATGCAAAAGATACAATCATTCAAGCAACTAAAGAAAAGACAAATTGGGTTAGAGATACAGTGGATAGAAAAAATATATCGTGGTTTATGGACTAAGGGAAAAACATGGTCAGGCGAGGTATATGAGAGAAAAAGAAGAAAAAAAAAAAAAACAGCAATAGCAATCTTAAAAGAAATAAAGGATGGTGATTGGGAAGTAGAGAAAGATATAAATGATGTGTATGGGATGAGACTTTATTCTACGGAAAGAAATCGACCCCAAAAGATCAAACTAAGGTCACAAATGGCAGAATACATGATAGAAAAAGCAAGCAAGTTGACAAGGAGTGAAAATTACAATAAGATATGGATAAAAAGAAAAATGAGTGTTGAGGAATTGGAAAAAGAGAAGACATTAAAAGATGAAGTTAAGGAAAAAATGCAAAGAGAATGGATACCGAAAGCAAGGAATTCTATTGGAGAGTAATCGACATGAGACTGAGAAAATGGTACATCAGAATGGGCGAAGCAAAAACAGAAAAAAAAAGATGAAGAAAGAAAAAAATTAATAGTGGCCTATACTAACACTGATGGATTAACTTCAGGGCTGAATGAACTAAATGATTCCCAGTTAGATGAAAAACCAGACATAATGGGAATTGTGGAGATGAAACTAAGCGATTCAATACCACACATTACTGTTGGACAAGGGTTATATAATTATTGGATTAAAAACAGAAACAAGAAACAGGGACGAGGAATCATGTTCTTGGCCAAGAAAAACTTGAATATGACAAAGATTACAGAGGGTAGAAGCAAAGTAGAACTGATCATGATAAAAGTCGAAGACAAGGACATGAAAAGTAGAAAGTTTGTGGTGATTTATTAGCCCCCTAAAAAGAGCTCTTGGAAAGAGAATGAGCATGCGAAAATGCTAGAAGATACAAGGCATTCCTTAAACGAGATACTAATGGGAGGAGGTAACCTGGTAATTATGGGAGACTAACTGCAAATAAATTTGTTGGGAGGAAATGACAGTGAAAGGCAGAGAGGATATGTGGGGTAATGTATTACTGGACATGACCATGGAATATACAATGACACAATGGGTCAATGAAAACACCAGATACAGAAGTAATGAGGAACCATTGAGACTGGATTTAATATTTACAATGGAACTTGAAATTGTGGATAAAATTGAATACAAGACACCACCTGGAAAGAGTGACCATATACTTATAGAGACTGAACTAAAAGAAGGAATATATATATGGAGAGAAATGAAAATTATAGGAAAGGAAGATTGATGTACAACAAAACGGACTTTGGAAAACTAAAGAAATTCTTTCAAAATGCAAATTGGGAAAATTTTTACACGGAGGAGACTAAAGTGGAAGAGAAATGGGAGACCTTGATGGATAACTACAATGAAGGAGTGAATAGGTATGTACCAAGACAGAAACAAGAGAGAGTGTACATTAAATGCTGGTTCAACAGAAGATGCAGCAAGGCAAAAGATAGAGGGAACAAAGCTTGGAAAAGATGGAGAAAAGATAAAAAACCTGGAAAATGGCAAATATATATAAACTATAGAAATGAGTATGTAAAAGTGTGAAGAGAGGAAAAAAGGAACTATGAAAAAGACATTATAGAAAAATGCAAAGAGCAACCCAAACTATTCTATAGATATGTGAATGGTAAACTTAAAAATAAACAGGAAATGGTGAAACTATGCCCAAGGAATTACAGAATACACAGAAGATCCAGAAATGGCAGAAGTCATGAATAACAACTTTAAGTCGGTTTTCACTAGAGAGAAGGTACAGTATTGGGATGAAGGAAGTGAAGTGCTATCTCCTACCATGAGCAAAATAATAACACAAAAAGAAATAATGGAGCATTTAACAAACCTTGATGTTAGGATATTGCACGGCCTGGATGGAATTACAAATTGGATACTAAAAGAATGCAAAGAACTAATTGACAAAATATGTAACATAATAAGTTGCTCAGTTAAAGAAGGAATAATACCAAAAGACTGGAAAAATGCCAACATTGTACCAATATATAAAGGAGGAAACAAGGAAGAACCAACTAATTATAGACCGGTCTCACTAACAAGCACTATAGCCAAAATTTGTGAGAAAATTATCAAGAATAGATGGGTAAAACACCTGGAAGAAAATAATAATAAACCCAAGACAATTTGGGTTCAGACAGGGAAGATCATGTACCACAAATCTAATCTGTTTTTACTCAAGACTAATAGATATAATACAAGAAAGGGATGGATGGGCTGATTGTGCTTTCTTGGACTTACAAAAAGCTTTTGACAAGGTACCACACAAAAAATTATTTAAAAAATTGGAAAATATAGGAGGGATACAAGGCAACCTGCTAAACTGGATGGAGGACTTCCTGAATGGTAGAAAGATAAGAGTAGTACTCAGAGAAAAATATTCAGGTTGGAAGGTGATTAGTAGAGTACCGCAAGGATCTGTATTGGCTCCAATGTTTGCTATTTATGTGAATGGCATGAATGATGATGTGGAATGTTACATGAGCTTCTTTGCAGACAACACTAAATTGTTAAGGAAAGTAAAAACTGCAACGGATTGCGAATCCCTACAGGAAGACCTGAATATGGTTTGGAAGTGGAGTCCGAAATGGGAAATGGACTTCAACATTAAGAAGTGCAGCATAATGGAGTTCGGAAAAAGTAAAAATAGAATATCAGGACAATATCAAATTGGAAATAAGGAGGTAAAGAAAGTGGGACCTGAAAAAGATCTGGGAGTAATTGTCTCAAACGACTTGTTCCCTGATAAACAAATAAACAAAATTGTCAGAGAATCCTATAACTTACTAAGATCAATAAAAGTGGCATTTACCTATTTGGACAAAGAAATTATTAAAAAAATATTAGTCACACTGATAAGGCTTAGACTAAAATATGCAGCGACATTGTGGTCACCCAGTACCAAAAAGAATATAAAGAAAATTGAAAGACTCCAGAGAGCAACCACAAAAATGGATCCAGCACTTTCAAACTTGTCACATGAAGAGAGACTGGCTAAATTGGAGTTACTGACTTTGGAGTAAAGAAGAGAGAGGCAACCTACTGACCATCTATAGAATCATGAAGGGCACAGAAATAATCGATAGAGAGGACTTATTAATTTGGGGCAAGAGGAACACAAGAGGACATGGAAAGAAACTCAAAAAAGATAGTTATAGAAGAGATCTGAAGAAGAACAGTTTTCCACACAGAGTGGTGGACACTTGGAACAAACTGGTTGAAACAGTAGCGTGTTCAAAAACCATTCACGAATTTAAGAGCAAACTAGACACTGCGAGATACGAAAGCAGGACACCATGAGCGTAGCTCCCCTTCCCATAAAATACAACTGGGTAAATTGTAAACTACAACTATTTGCACAACACTATACCCGGCATCTGGAAGCATGGGAAAATAATCACCATCCCTAAACCCAATAAAGACCCAACAATCCCAACATTGCACCACCAAATCACACTTCTCTGCACCCCCTCCAAAGTCATTGAATGCTTCATACTACAACTCATCACACCAAATATTCCCCTTCCTGAATAACAACACAGTTTTAGGCCACTACACTCCACAAACACTCTTCTGATAAACCTCATGCAAAGAATTTTAGATGGCATCATAGAACACTTCTTATAACATTAGACATTAGTAAAGATTTTGATGCTATGCCCCTCCACAATCTAACAAACAAAATATATATCATAGACATGCACAATAACACCAAAAGATGGCTGGTCATTTATCTGGCAGGCAGGAATGCTTATGTGTCATATAACAGTCAATCATTGCACACTAGAAACATTAAGAATGGAGCACCACAGGGCTTAGTTCTATCCCCCACACTCTTTAAACTATACAGGCATGATATACCCATACCAGACACCTCAGAAATAATATAGCCATACCTTGATACACTCAACCCATGGCTCATTACAGACTCAAAATAGCCCCAGCCAAATCTACAGCAACACTTCTCACCAACTGGCCAAAAGAACACAAATATATACCATATATACTCGCATATAGGTCACACTTTTTTTAACTAAATATTTCGCTAAAATCAGGGGTGTGACCTATCTACTCGACATTAATGAGGTACAGCACTACTCTGTCACCGAAGTCGCAACAATTGGTCATTTAGTGTGACAACGACACGGAATTTCAGTGGTGTTCGCACAATATGCATCAGAGAGCTTTTCAAGCCTTTTGTATGCATAATATATATACAGTAAAACCCCGATTATCCGAAACGAAAGGGGGGAAGCCTCTTTCGGATAAGCCGATTTTTCGGATAATCCAGATTTATCAGAAATATATTTCGTGTTGACATACTTTGTGTGTGTGTGTGTGTCCTGTGCCTTCCCCCCCCCTCTCTCTCTCCATCAGTCTCAAGTTGTGGATGGAACACAATTTTTTTTTTCGTGTTGACGTACATACTTTATACGTAACAGAGAACAAGAATTATTCCATACATATATCTTCCACTATCCTGACGAACACAATAAAGCAACTCTGCCACTCCCTGCCTCTGTCACCATCACTCCACAACCCTTCCACTCCCCAGACACACACACACACACACTTTCAACGAACGGACGGCTTGAAGAACGTTCTGAAGAAAAGTGCCGATTGTGGATCCCAACGCAAAGAGAAGTACCTTTTTGTATTTGCAGGGTGGGGGGAAATTGCTCGTGGGGCAGTAGGTAAGTAGGAAAAGAGGAGAAGGGGAGGGATTGCTGGGGAAATGGAAGGAAATGAGGATGTGGAGGACTTGGCCCAGGCAGACGGGCGCAAGGTCAACATGAAACGACCACCGGACCAGCTCAGTGATGACGAAATGGCAAATAAAAATGTAAAGATTAGAAGTATAGAGAGGAGCAATACAGTAGAAAGTGACGAGAATATGTTCCAGGGATTTAAAGAGGGTGGGGGGGACACAACCCCCCCCCCCCCGACTGATAAGGCTAGAGGTGATCGAGGACTTGGAACGTAAGTTAGGTAATGTAGACTCCATTTTCCAGAGAATTGAAAGGTTGGAACAACTAGAGAAGGCTAACAGAAACTTAACTGAAGAAGTAGAGGACCTAAAAAGACAGTTAGGAAATGTAAAGGAGGAGAATGAGAAATTGAAGAAGAATAGTAATGAAAACAGAGAGAAAATAGCTACAGAAGCTAAATATTGGAGAATAACTCAAGAAGGGAATAAGGTTTCATTCACTGACATAGTCAAACAGCAATTGAAAGAACATAATGAAGACTCAGTTATTAAAGTGATGAGACAGAAGGAGAATATAGTAAGAGAATTAGCTGACAAAAAGAAATGTATAATTATATTAGGAATGGAAGAGAAACATAACCCAGATAGAACCGCAAGAATCAAGGAGGAAAATGAAAGAGTAAGCAGTTTATTAAAATTAGTCCAGGAAGATGAACCAGAAATTATAAAGGAAATTGAGGAAAAATTCAGACTCGGAAAATATAGTACAGATAAGACCAGACCAATTAAGATTAAATTCAGGTCACAAACAACAGCAGAGAAAATTCTATCCAAGACAGGGAAACTAGCAACAAATGATCAATATAAAAAGGTATGGATAAAAAGAGAAATGAATAAAGAGGAAAGAGAGGCAGAAAAGCAGAAAAGAATTGAAGCTAAGGCAAAAAACGAGGAAAGAACGGAGTCAGAGAAAGAGAGATTCTATTGGAGAGTAGTGAACATGAAAATAAAGCAGTTCGACATACTAAAGAAAAACATAAGGGAAACAGAGAACACAATGGAAGTGGCAGAAAACTAAGAGTGTCTTACACAAATATAGATGGATTGATAACAGGATTGAATGAACTGAATGATTATTTGAAAGAAAAAGAACCGGACATAATGGGAATTGTAGAAACAAAATTAAAAGGCCCACTACCACCCAACAGTGTAGGACATGATACATACAATTATTGGATTAGAAACAGAGAGAAAAAACAAGGGGGTGGAGTTATGTTCCTGACTAAGAAGGATATAAACGTGAAAGGTGTCATATATGGAAAGAATACAGTAGAGATGATTATGATAGAAGTAGGAAGACCGAGATAAGAAGAGCAGAAAATTTGTGATCAATTATGTGCCTCTGAAAACAGCCTCATGGGAGGAGAGTGAACATAAAAGTATGTTAGAGGACACAAAGATAGCATTAACTAAAATAATGGAAGACGGAGGAAGAATAGTTATGATGGGCGACTTTAATTGCAAAGAAATCTGCTGGGAAGAAATGACAGTAAAGAGTGGTGATGACTCATGGGGAAATGCTCTACTTGAGATGATTACTGACCATTCAATGACACAATGGATACAAGAGAACACTAGGTATAGAAATGAAGAAGAACCATCGAGGCTAGACTTAATAATTACATCTGAACCTAGAATAGTGGACAAGATTGAATATAAAACACCAATAGGTAAAAGTGACCACATATTGATTGAACTGGAACTTAATGAAGAAAAATATATGAAAAGAAATGAACAATATAGAAAAGGAAGAATGATGTATGAAAAAACAAACTTTGATAAAATAAGAGAATTCTTCCAACAAGAAATCTGGGAAGAAATATACAAAGAAGAAACATCAGTGGAAGAGAAATGGAATATTTTGACAAAAATTTACAAAAAAGGAGTGGAAAAGTATGTCCCAAGACAAAAACAAGAAAAAGAATATGTAAAATGCTGGTACAACAAAAGTTGTAGGGAGTTAAAAGACAAAAGAGACAACGCCTGGACCAGATGGAAAAAAGACAGAAGACCTGAAAAATGGAAAATATATACTGGTTATAGAAATGAATATGTACAAAAGTGCAGAGAGGAAAAAAGAAAATATGAAAAAGATGTTATAGAAAAGTGTAAAGATCAACCAAAACTATTCTACAGATTTGTAAACAATAAACTGAAAAACAAACAAGACTTGGAGAAATTAAGACAAGGAGGAGTTGAATACACTGAGGAAATGGAAATGGCAGAAATTAATAACAAACATTTTAAATCAGTGTTTACAAGGGAAAATATACAACCTGAAGAGATTGAGTGGAAGGAAAAAGTCCCCCCTATGGAAGAAATAGAAGTAACAAAGAATGAAATATTGACACACTTGGGTAATTTTGATGTCAGAAAATCGCATGGGCCAGATGAAATAGCAAACTGGATTCTGAAAGAATGCAGGAATGAACTGGCAGACAAAATACATAGCATAATAAGCAGTTCCTTAAAAGAAGGAAAAGTTCCAGAAGATTGGAAAAAAGCAAATATAGTACCTATATATAAAGGAGGAAATAAAGAAGAACCTACCAACTATAGACCAGTCTCTCTAACAAGTACAATAGCAAAAATATGTGAAAGAATTATCAAAAGTAGATGGGTAAAATACTTGGAAAAAAACAACGTACTAAATCCAAGGCAATTTGGATTCAGACAAGGACGATCATGCGTCACCAATTTAATATGTTTCTATTCAAGGCTAATAGATATAATACAAGAAAGAGATGGATGGGCTGATTGTGCATTTCTAGACCTAAAAAAAGCTTTTGACAAAGTACCACATAAGAAGTTGCTTAAGAAATTAGAATATGAAGGAGGAATACAAGGTAAATTGCTAAATTGGATGGAAGACTTTTTGCAAGAAAGAAAAATGAGAGTAGTGATAAGAGATCAGCACTCAAAATGGAATGAAGTAATAAGCGGTGTCCCGCAGGGAACAGTTCTGGCCCCAATAATGTTTGCTATATATATTAATGATATGGATGAAGGAATTGAAAGCTATATGAGCTTCTTTGCAGATGATGCAAAATTACTGAAAAGAGTGAAAATTGAAGAAGATTGTGAATCACTACAGAGAGATCTAAATAAAGTACAAGAATGGAGTAGGAAGTGGGAGATGGAGTTCAATACAAAAAAGTGTAGTATAATGGAGTTTGGAAAAAGCAAAAACAGAATAACAGGATCATATAATTTGGGAGAAGAAGGAATAAAAAGAGTAGAAAATGAGAAGGACCTGGGAGTCATTGTTATGAATAATATGTCACCTGAGAAACATATAAATAAGATTTTTGGAGAAACTTATAATTTAATAAGAACAATCAAAGTGGCATTTACATACCTGGATGAAGAAATGGTGAGGAAAATCCTAATCACCCTGATAAGACCAAGATTGGAATATGCAGCAACGATATGGTCACCAAGTACAAAAAAATGTATAAAAAAACTTGAAAGAATACAAAGAGCAATTACAAAACTGGCACCAACACTCTCAAAACTATCATATGAAGAGAGACTACAAAAACTTAAACTACAGACACTAGAGCAAAGAAGAGAGAGAGGAGATTTGATAGCTATTTACAGAATCATGAAAGGCATAGAAATTACTGATAGAGAGAATCTGATAAAATGGGATGACAGAAATACAAGAGGACACGGAAAGAAAATAAAAAAAGACAACTATAGAAGAGATTTGAAAAAGAACAGCTTTCCTCACAGAGCAATAGACAGTTGGAACAAGTTAGATGAGAAAGTGGTGTGTGCAAAAACAATACATGAATTTAAAAATAGTTTAGATAAAATGAGATATGAAGACGGGACCCCACGAGCATAGCTCCCCTTCCCGTAAAATACAACTAGGTAAATACACACACACACACTTTCAACGAACGGACGGCTTGAAGAACGTTCTGAAGAAAAGTAAAGATTGTGGATCCCAACGCAAAGAGAAGTGCCTTTTTGTATTTGCAGGGTGGGGGGAAATTGCTCGTGGGGTAGTGGGAAAGTAAAGAAAGAGGAGAGGGGGAGGGATTGCTGGGGAAATGGAAGGTAATGAGGAAGTGGAGGAAATGGCCCTGACGGGCCGCCGTAAGGTAGACAAACGACCCCAAGACGAGTTGGATGATGACGACATGTCTAATAGGAATGTGAAGATTAGAGGTATAGATAGGAGCAATATAGCAGAAAGTGATGAGAATATTTTCAAGGGATTTAAAGAGGGTGGGGGGGACACAACCCCCCCCCGACTGACAAGACTAGAGAAGAAGGTTGATAAGGTGATCGAGGACTTGGCGAGTAGGTTAGGTCATATGAACACCATTTTACAAAGGGTTGAAAGATTGGAAGAACTCGAAAAGGCGAATAAAAACTTAACTGATGAAATAGAAGACCTAAAAAGACAGTTAAGAGAGGTAAAGGTGGAGAATGAGGAATTGAAGAAGAATAGTAAAGAAAACAGAGAAACGATAGCTAAAGAAAGTAAAAATTGGAAGAAAACCCAAGAAGGAAATAAGGTTTCATTCACTGACATAGTCAAACAGCAATTGAAAGAACATACTGAAGACTCAGTTATTAAAGTGATGAGACAAAAGGAGAATATAGTAAGGGATTTAGCAGACAAGAAGAAATGTATAATTATATTAGGAATGGAAGAGAAACACAACACAGATAGAACCACAAGAATCAAAGAGGAAAATGAAAAAGTAAGCCAATTACTAGAATCAGTTCAAGAAGATGAACCAGAAATTATGAAACAAATCGAAGAGAAATTTAGACTCGGAAAGTATAGCACAGACAAGACCAGACCAATTAAGATTAAATTCAAGTCACAAACAACGGCAGAGAATATCTTATCCATAACAGGGAAACTAGCAACAAGTGAACAATACAAAAAGATATGGATAAAAAGAGAAATGAATAAAGAGGAAAGAGAGGAAGAAAAGCAGAAAAGACTGGAAGCTAAGGCAAAAAACGAGAACAGAACGGAGTCAGAGAAAGAAAGATTCTATTGGAGAGTAGTGAACATGAAACTAAGGAAGTTCGACATACAAAAGAAAAACATAAGGGAAACAGAGAACACAATGGAAGTGGCAGAAAACTAAGAATGTCTTACACAAATATAGATGGATTAATAACAGGATTGAATGAACTGAATGATTATTTGAAAGAAAAAGAACCGGACATAATGGGAATTGTAGAAACAAAATTAAAAGGCCCACTACCACCCAACAGTGTAGGACATGATGCATACAATTATTGGATTAGAAACAGAGAGAAAAAGCAAGGGGGTGGAGTTATGTTCCTGACTAAGAAGGATATAAACGTGAAAGGTGTCATATATGGAAAGAATACAGTAGAGATGATTATGATAGAAGTGGAAGACCGAGATAAGAAGAGCAGAAAATTTATGATCAATTATGTGCCTCCGAAAACAGCCTCATGGGAGGAGAGTGAATATAAAAGTATGTTAGAGGACACAAAGATAGCATTAACTAAAATAATGGAAGACGGAGGAAGAATAGTTATGATGGGTGACTTTAATTGCAAAGAAATCTGCTGGGAAGAAATGACAGTAAAGAGTGGTGATGACTCATGGGGAAATGCTCTACTTGAGATGATTACTGACCATTCAATGACACAATGGATACAAGAGAACACTAGGTATAGAAATGAAGAAGAACCATCGAGGCTAGACTTAATAATTACATCTGAACCTAGAATAGTGGACAAGATTGAATATAAAACACCAATAGGTAAAAGTGACCACATATTGATTGAACTGGAACTTAATGAAGAAAAATATATGAAAAGAAATGAACAAGATAGAAAAGGAAGAATGATGTATGAAAAAACAAACTTTGATCAAATAAGAGAATTCTTCCAACAAGAAAACTGGGAAGAAATATACAAAGAAGAAACATCAGTGGAAGAGAAATGGAATATTTTGACAAAAATTTACAAAAAAGGAGTGGAAAAGTATGTCCCAAGACAAAAACAAGAAAAAGAATATGTAAAATGCTGGTACAACAAAAGTTGTAGGGAGTTAAAAGACAAAAGAGACAAAGCCTGGACCAGATGGAAAAAAGACAGAAGACCTGAAAAATGGAAAATATATACTGGTTATAGAAATGAATATGTACAAAAGCGCAGAGAGGAAAAAAGAAAATATGAAAAAGATGTTATAGAAAAGTGTAAAGATCAACCAAAACTATTCTACAGATTTGTAAACAATAAACTGAAAAACAAACAAGACTTGGAGAAATTAAGACAAGGAGGAGTTGAATACACTGAGGAAATGGAAATGGCAGAAATTATGAACAAACATTTTAAATCAGTGTTTACAAGGGAAAATATACAACCTGAAGAGATTGAGTGGAAGGA
Organism: Oratosquilla oratoria; assembly: GCF_046742065.1. Taxonomy (NCBI): domain Eukaryota; kingdom Metazoa; phylum Arthropoda; class Malacostraca; order Stomatopoda; family Squillidae; genus Oratosquilla; species Oratosquilla oratoria. Next base: position 10,245,830 of record NC_134792.1, read on the forward strand.
AAAAGTCCCCCCTATGGAAGAAATAGAAGTAACAAAGAATGAAATATTGACACACTTGGGTAATTTTGATGTCAGAAAATCGCATGGGCCAGATGAAATAGCAAACTGGATTCTGAAAGAATGCAGGAATGAACTGGCAGACAAAATACATAGCATAATAAGCAGTTCCTTAAAAGAAGGAAAAGTTCCAGAAGATTGGAAAAAAGCAAATATAGTACCTATATATAAAGGAGGAAATAAAGAAGAACCTACCAACTATAGACCAGTCTCTCTAACAAGTACAATAGCAAAAATTTGTGAAAGAATTATCAAAAGTAGATGGGTAAAATACTTGGAAAAAAACAACGTACTAAATCCAAGGCAATTTGGATTCAGACAAGGACGATCATGCGTCACCAATTTAATATGTTTCTATTCAAGGCTAATAGATATAATACAAGAAAGAGATGGATGGGCTGATTGTGCATTTCTAGACCTAAAAAAAGCTTTTGACAAAGTACCACATAAGAAGTTGCTTAAGAAATTAGAATATGAAGGAGGAATACAAGGTAAATTGCTAAATTGGATGGAAGACTTTTTGCAAGAAAGAAAAATGAGAGTAGTGATAAGAGATCAGCACTCAAAATGGAATGAAGTAATAAGCGGTGTCCCGCAGGGAACAGTTCTGGCCCCAATAATGTTTGCTATATATATTAATGATATGGATGAAGGAATTGAAAGCTATATGAGCTTCTTTGCAGATGATGCAAAACTACTGAAAAGAGTGAAAACTGAAGAAGATTGTGAATCACTACAGAGAGATCTAAATAAAGTACAAGAATGGAGTAGGAAGTGGGAGATGGAGTTCAATACAAAAAAGTGTAGTATAATGGAATTTGGAAAAAGCAAAAACAGAATAACAGGATCATATAATTTGGGAGAGGAAGGAATAAAAAAAGTAGAAAATGAGAAGGACCTGGGAGTCATTGTTATGAATAATATGTCACCTGAGAAACATATAAATAAGATTTTTGGAGAAACTTATAATTTAATAAGAACAATCAAAGTGGCATTTACATACCTGGATGAAGAAATGGTGAGGAAAATCCTAATCACCCTGATAAGACCAAGATTGGAATATGCAGCAACGATATGGTCACCAAGTACAAAAAAATGTATAAAAAAACTTGAAAGAATACAAAGAGCAATCACAAAACTGGCACCAACACTCTCAAAACTATCATATGAAGAGAGACTACAAAAACTTAAACTACAGACACTAGAGCAAAGAAGAGAGAGAGGAGATTTGATAGCTATTTACAGAATCATGAAAGGCATAGAAATTACTGATAGAGAGAATCTGATAAAATGGGATGACAGAAATACAAGAGGACACGGAAAGAAAATAAAAAAAGACAGCTATAGAAGAGATTTGAAAAAGAACAGCTTTCCTCACAGAGTAATAGACAGTTGGAACAAGTTAGATGAGAAAGTGGTGTGTGCAAAAACAATACATGAATTTAAAAATAGTTTAGATAAAATGAGATATGAAGACGGGACCCCACGAGCATAGCTCCCCTTCCCATAAAATACAACTAGGTAAATACACTTCAGCGAATGGACGGCTTGGATGACGTTCTGAAGAAAACTGAAGTCTGTGGATCCCAACGCAAAGAGAAGTGCCTAGTGTTTTTACAGGGTGGGGGGGAAATTGCTCGTGGAGTAGTGGGAAAGTAGGGAAAGAGGAAAAGGGGAGGGATTACTGAGGGAAATGGAAGGAAATGAGGAGGGAGTAGACTTGGCCCAGCCAGACAAGTGAAAGGTAAACAAAAGACTGAGTGAGGATGAAATGTCTAATAAAAATGTAAAGATTAGAAGTATAGAGAGGAGCAATACAGTAGAAAGTGACGAGAATATGTTCCAGGGATTTAAAGAGGGTGGGGGGGGACACAACCCCCCCCCCCCGACTGATAAGACTAGAGGAGAGAGTTGATAAGGTGATCGAGGACTTGGAACGTAAGTTAGGTAATGTTGACTCCATTTTCCAGAGAATTGAAAGGTTGGAACAACTAGAGAAGGCTAACAGAAACTTAACTGAAGAAATAGAGGACCTAAAGAGACAGTTTGGAAATGTAAAGGAGGAGAATGAGAAATTGAAGAAGAATAGTAATGAAAACAGAGAGACAATAGCTAAAGAAGCTAAAAATTGGAGAACAACCCAAGAAGGGAATAAGGTTTCATTCACTGACATAGTCAAACAGCAATTGAAAGAACATAATGAAGAATCAGTTATTAAAGTGATGAGACAAAAGGAGAATATAGTAAGAGAATTAGCTGACAAAAAGAAATGTATAATTATATTAGGAATGGAGGAGAAACATAACCCAGATAGAACCGCAAGAATCAAGGAGGAAAATGAGAGAGTAAGCAGTTTATTAAAATTAGTCCAGGAAGATGAACCAGAAATTATAAAGGAAATTGAGGAAAAATTCAGACTCGGAAAATATAGTACAGATAAGACCAGACCAATTAAGATTAAATTCAGGTCACAAACAACGGCAGAGAAAATTCTATCCAAAACAGGGAAACTAGCAACAAATGATCAATATAAAAAGGTATGGATAAAAAGAGAAATGAATAAGGAGGAAAGAGAGGCAGAAAAGCAGAAAAGACTGGAAGCTAAGACAAAAAACGAGAACAGAACGGAGTCAGAGAAAGAGAGATTCTATTGGAGAGTAGTGAACATGAAACTAAGGAAGTTCGACATACATACATACATATACCAAGGCTTTTTCCCCCTTCCAAGGGAGGTAGCCAAAAAGGGAAAGGCATAAAAACACTCCCACCCATTTCATCCCTAAATACACTCCACACCCCTCCCACCCTTCCTCTCATCTGAGCACCTCCTGGATGACGGGTCATCCCTGCACCCTGCCCACCGCCCTGGGTCAGAAGCAGTGTCGCAAGACACAGTACATCCACAGCAAGGCCGCTTCATTTAATCGGCGACCCCCCCTCTCCGTCCCCCTTTGCATATAAGGAGAGGACGGGGAGAAATCCCTTCGGGCTGCGTCAAAATTTACTCACACATACTACCCCACCCCCCACCCCCCCGCCCATTCCTCCTCATGCAGTCACAACATCATCCATATACAACCATTCTCCACTCACCTGTCTTCCGTCCTCTCCCTTCCTTCCTCAACAGACATTCCCCTCTTCCCCAAAGCCCCCTTCACCCCATCCATCCACCTCATCCTAGGACGTCCCCTCATGTTCACTCCCTCCACATCTGCCTTCCATACCTCTTTTACTAGTCTTTCTTCACTCATTCTTTCCATGTGTCCAAACCATCCTAATATTCTTTCATCAACCCTATCTCCCAAATCCTTTTTCACCCCTGTTCTCCTCCTCACCTCCTCATTTCTCACTCTATCTAGCCTAGTAACCCCCACCATACTTCTCAGACACCTCATCTCAAACACATTCAAACTCCTTCTCTCTTCTTCTCTTATGTTCCACGTTTCTGCCCCATACAATGCTGTTGGCACAATCACTCCTTCATACAGTCTCCTCTTCGCATCCATTCCCAAATGTCTATTTCTCATTACACTCTTTAAACCACCAAGGCATTTACTCGCTTCTCTCAATCTACATTCTACCTCCACCTTCACTCCACCTTTTCCTGCTACACTTGCACCCAAGTATCTAAAACTATCCACTTCCTCCAGTCGCTCTCCCTTAATGTTCACTTCCAGTCTACTGCCACTTTCACCCCTTGTACATCTCATCACCTTACTTTTACCCACATTTATCTTTAGCTTTCTTCTATCACATACTCTCCCAAACTCTGCCACCAGCTTCCTCAATCCCTCCTCTGACCCTGCCACAAGCGCAGTGTCGTCTGCAAACAACAGCTGGCTCACCTCCCACTTTTCTCCATTTTCTTTAACCATCTCCAATCCCTGACTCACTACCCTAGCATTCACCTCTCGCACCACCCCATCCATGTATAAGTTGAACAGCCAGGGCGACATAACACATCCTTGACGAAGTCCCACCTTTACTTCAAACCACTCACTCTCTCCATTTCCAATCCTAACACATGCTCTACTACTCACATAAAAACTCTTGACAGCTCCCAAAAGCTTTCCTCCTATCCCATAAATCTGCATAACCTCCCACAGTGCCTTTCTGTCTACCCTATCATAAGCCTTTTCCAGATCCATAAAAGCCCAAAAAACATCCTTCCCCTTTCCTATAGCTTTCTCACATATCTGTCTTACCACAAAGATCTGATCTACACAACCTCTACCCGTCCTAAATCCACACTGTTCCTCACCAATTACTCCTTCTGTTCCTCTCCTAATCCTCTCAATTAAGATTCTCCCATAAGCCTTCCCTACTACACTCAACAGGCTAATCCCTCTGAAATTACTACATTCACACTTGTCCCCTTTTCGACATACTAAAGAAAAACATAAGGGAAACAGAGAACACAATGGAAGTGGCAGAAAACTAAGAGCGTCTTACACAAATATAGATGGATTGATAACAGGATTGAATGAACTGAATGATTATTTGAAAGAAATAGAACCGGACATAATGGGAATTGTAGAAACAAAATTAAAAGGCCCACTACCACCCAACAGTGTAGGACATGATGCATACAATTATTGGATTAGAAACAGAGAGAAAAAACAAGGGGGTGGAGTTATGTTCCTGACTAAGAAGGATATAAACGTGAAAGGTGTCATATATGGAAAGAATACAGTAGAGATGATTATGATAGAAGTGGAAGACCGAGATAAGAAGAGCAGAAAATTTGTGATCAATTATGTGCCTCCGAAAACAGCCTCATGGGAGGAGAGTGAACATAAAAGTATGTTAGAGGACACAAAGATAGCATTAACTAAAATAATGGAAGACGGAGGAAGAATAGTTATGATGGGCGACTTTAATTGCAAAGAAATCTGCTGGGAAGAAATGACAGTAAAGAGTGGTGATGACTCATGGGGAAATGCTCTACTTGAGATGATTACTGACCATTCCATGACACAATGGATACAAGAGAACACTAGGTATAGAAATGAAGAAGAACCATCGAGACTAGACTTAATAATTACATCTGAACCTAGAATAGTGGACAAGATTGAATATAAAACACCAATAGGTAAAAGTGACCACATATTGATTGAACTGGAACTTAATGAAGAAAAATATATGAAAAGAAATGAACAATATAGAAAAGGAAGAATGATGTATGAAAAAACAAACTTTGATCAAATAAGAGAATTCTTCCAACAAGAAAACTGGGAAGAAATATACAAAGAAGAAACATCAGTGGAAGAGAAATGGAATATTTTGACAAAAATTTACAAAAAAGGAGTGGAAAAGTATGTCCCAAGACAAAAACAAGAAAAAGAATATGTAAAATGCTGGTACAACAAAAGTTGTAGGGAGTTAAAAGACAAAAGAGACAAAGCCTGGACCAGATGGAAAAAAGACAGAAGACCTGAAAAATGGAAAATATATACTGGTTATAGAAATGAATATGTACAAAAGTGCAGAGAGGAAAAAAGAAAATATGAAAAAGATGTTATAGAAAAGTGTAAAGATCAACCAAAACTATTCTACAGATTTGTAAACAATAAACTGAAAAACAAACAAGACTTGGAGAAATTAAGACAAGGAGGAGTTGAATACACTGAGGAAATGGAAATGGCAGAAATTAATAACAAACATTTTAAATCAGTGTTTACAAGGGAAAATATACAACCTGAAGAGATTGAGTGGAAGGAAAAAGTCCCCCCTATGGAAGAAATAGAAGTAACAAAGAATGAAATATTGACACACTTGGGTAATTTTGATGTCAGAAAATCGCATGGGCCAGATGAAATAGCAAACTGGATTCTGAAAGAATGCAGGAATGAACTGGCAGACAAAATACATAGCATAATAAGCAGTTCCTTAAAAGAAGGAAAAGTTCCAGAAGATTGGAAAAAAGCAAATATAGTACCTATATATAAAGGAGGAAATAAAGAAGAACCTACCAACTATAGACCAGTCTCTCTAACAAGTACAATAGCAAAAATTTGTGAAAGAATTATCAAAAGTAGATGGGTAAAATACTTGGAAAAAAACAACGTACTAAATCCAAGGCAATTTGGATTCAGACAAGGACGATCATGCGTCACCAATTTAATATGTTTCTATTCAAGGCTAATAGATATAATACAAGAAAGAGATGGATGGGCTGATTGTGCATTTCTAGACCTAAAAAAAGCTTTTGACAAAGTACCACATAAGAAGTTGCTTAAGAAATTAGAATATGAAGGAGGAATACAAGGTAAATTGCTAAATTGGATGGAAGACTTTTTGCAAGAAAGAAAAATGAGAGTAGTGATAAGAGACCAGCACTCAAAATGGAATGAAGTAATAAGCGGTGTCCCGCAGGGAACAGTTCTGGCCCCAATAATGTTTGCTATATATATTAATGATATGGATGAAGGAATTGAAAGCTATATGAGCTTCTTTGCAGATGATGCAAAACTACTGAAAAGAGTGAAAACTGAAGAAGATTGTGAATCACTACAGAGAGATCTAAATTTAGTACAAGAATGGAGTAGGAAGTGGGAGATGGAGTTCAATACAAAAAAGTGTAGTATAATGGAATTTGGAAAAAGCAAAAACAGAATAACAGGATCATATAATTTGGGAGAAGAAGGAATAAAAAAAGTAGAAAATGAGAAGGACCTGGGAGTCATTGTTATGAATAATATGTCACCTGAGAAACATATAAATAAGATTTTTGGAGAAACTTATAATTTAATAAGAACAATCAAAGTGGCATTTACATACCTGGATGAAGAAATGGTGAGGAAAATCCTAATCACCCTGATAAGACCAAGATTGGAATATGCAGCAACGATATGGTCACCAAGTACAAAAAAATGTATAAAAAAACTTGAAAGAATACAAAGAGCAATTACAAAACTGGCACCAACACTCTCAAAACTATCATATGAAGAGAGACTACAAAAACTTAAACTACAGACACTAGAGCAAAGAAGAGAGAGAGGAGATTTGATAGCTATTTACAGAATCATGAAAGGCATAGAAATTACTGATAGAGAGAATCTGATAAAATGGGATGACAGAAATACAAGAGGACACGGAAAGAAAATAAAAAAAGACAACTATAGAAGAGATTTGAAAAAGAACAGCTTTCCTCACAGAGCAATAGACAGTTGGAACAAGTTAGATGAGAAAGTGGTGTGTGCAAAAACAATACATGAATTTAAAAATAGTTTAGATAAAATGAGATATGAAGACGGGACCCCACGAGCATAGCTCCCCTTCCCGTAAAATACAACTAGGTAAATACAACTAGGTAAATACACACACATAAACAAAGTAGTACGCTTAATACGTATTCATTTTAACTGTTCTTATAAATTTTAAATGTGTTAATATAGTACATATGTAGTTACTTTTATTTATTTTCATATTTTTGATGTTTCATAACGTTTTAGTATAGAATTTTTTTGTTATTGCATTATCCAAATCAATTTCAGATAATCCCATTTTTCGGATAATCCACTTTCGGATAATCGGGGTTTTACTGTACATATATCAAAGGTTCCTACTGACTCGCCACTTTAAACTGAACTACTGCTGCTACAAAATCATATATCAATTACAATAAAATTGTAAAATATTCTCTTTTCCATAATGTTTTTATGCAAGTACATTAGTCTATGATTATAGTTTTAGAAATGCAACCGTTATTTATGTAAGTTTGCATTATGCGCATGCACAACAGTTGGACATTCTATGTGTGTTATGACATAATTTTGTGAGTAAAGTTTTGAAATAAAGGTAAATATCTGATAATTTTTATGTATGAATGGGTCTTGTAAATTGCCAGATTATAGTACAACTTATCCGCGGGTCAACCGCAAATAACCACTTTGACAACCATAAATTTGCAGTGTGACCTATCCACTAGTGTGACCTATTTTACCTTTACCTAGTTGTATTTACCTAGTTGTATTTTGCGGGAAGGGGAGCTATGCTCGTGTTGTCCCGCCTTTGTATCTTGCAGTGTCTAGTTTGTTTTTAAACTCATGAATGGTTTTTGCGCATACTATTTCATTGTCCAGTTTGTTCCAAGTGTCTAAAACTCTATGAGGAAAACTGTTTTTCTTCAGTTCTCTTCTATAGCTATGTTTTTTTATTTTCTTTCCATGTCCTCTTGTGTTTCTTTTGTCCCAGTTAAGTAAGTTCTCACTATCGAGTACCTCTGTGCCTTTCATGATTCTGTAGATGGTCAATAGGTCACCTCTCTCTCTTCTTTGCTCCAGTGTCGGTAACTCCAGTTTAGCCAATCTCTCTTCGTATGATAGGTTTGCAAGTGCAGGTGCCATTTTTGTAGCTGCTCTTTGGATTCTTTCTATTTTCTTTATATTCTTTTTGGTACTGGGGGACCACAATGTCGCTGCATACTCTAATCTAGGCCTTATCAATGTAACCAATATTTTTTTCATCATGTCTTCGTCCAAGTATGTAAACGCCACTTTTATTGATCTTAGCAAGTTGTAAGTCTCCCCGACAATTTTGTTAATCTGTATATCATAGGACAAGTCGTTCGTGATAATTACTCCCAAATCTTTTTCGGATCCTACTTTCTTTACTTCTTTGGTTCCAATTGTATATTTTCCTGATATTCTGTTTTTGCTTTTTCCAAACTCCATTATGCTACACTTCTTAGTATTAAAGTCCACTTCCCATTTCTGACTCCAGTTCCATACCCTATTTAGGTCTTCTTGCAGTGCTTCACAGTCCTCATCAGTTTCTATTTTCCTTAGCAGTTTGGCGTCATCGGCAAAGAAGCTCATGTAGCAGTTCACGTCCTCATCCATGTCATTCATATAGATAGCAAACATTATTGGTGCCAGCACAGATCCTTGCGGTACTCCACTGATCACCTCTTTCCAGTCTGAATATTTTTCTCTGAGCACTACTCTCATCTTTCTACCAGTCAGAAAGTCCTCTATCCATTTTAGTAGGTTTCCCTGTATTCCTCCTATGTGTTCCAGTTTTTTTAGTAGTTTTCTGTGTGGTACTTTGTCAAAGGCTTTTTGCAAGTCTAGGAATGCACAATCAGCCCATCCATTTCTTTCTTGCACTATGTCTATTAGTCTTGAGTAAAAGCATATTAAGTTTGTGGAGCATGATCTTCCTTGTCTGAATCCGAATTGTCTTGGGTTTAATATGTCATTGTCTTCCAGATGTTTTACCCATCTATTCTTGATTATTTTCTCACAAATTTTGGCAATGGTGCTTGTTAGTGATACTGGCCTATAGTTGGTGGGTTCTTCTTTGTTTCCTCCTTTGTGTATTGGTACAATGTTAGCGTTTTTCCAGTCCTCGGGTATCTTTCCTTCTTTGAGTGAGCTGTTTATTAAGATGTGCATTTTGTCTGTTAGTTCTTCTTTGCACTCCTTTAGAATCCAATTTGCAATACCGTCCGGGCCATGTGATTTTCTGACATCCAGCCTTGATAAATGTTCTGATATTTCCTTTAGTGATGCTGTAAACTCATTCATGAGGGGAGATTTCTTGTTTTTGTCTATGTCACAATTCGGTATTTTCTCTCTGGTGAAAACAGATTTAAAGTGATTGTTCATGACTTCGGCCATCTCTAAATCTTCTGTGTATTCTATGTTTCCTTGGCATAGTTTCACCAATTCCTGTTTGTTTTTAAGTTTACCATTCACATACCGATAGAATAGTTTGGGTTGCTCTTTGCATTTGTCTATAATATCCTTCTCATGGTTCCTTTTCTCCTCTCTTCTCACATTAACATACTCATTTCTATAGTTAACATAAATTTGCCATTTGCTTTGTTTTTTGTCTTTTCTCCACTTTTTCCAAGCTTTGTCCCTTCTGTCTTTTGCCTCACTGCATCTTTTGTTGAACCAACATTTAATGTACTCTCTCTCTCGCTTTTGTCTTGGTACATGCCTGTTTACCCCTTCATTGTAGTTTTCCATCAATATATTCCATTTCTCTTCCACTGCTGTTTCTTCCCTGTAAAATATTTCCCAGTTTGCATTCCGGAAGAATGTCTTTAGTTTTGTAAAGTCTGTTTTGTTGTACCTCAGTCTTCCTTTCCTATGCTTTTCGTTCCTCTCTATGTCTATTTCTTCCTTTAGTATAGTTTCGATGAGTACATGGTCACTCTTTCCAATTGGTGTCTCATACTGGACTTTATGCACTATTTCAGGCTCTGTTGTAAATATTAGATCTAGTTTCGATGGCTCTTCATTATTTCTGTACCTTGTGTTTTCATGGACCCATTGGGTCATTGTGTACTCCATGGTCATATCTAGCAGTACATTGCCCCACGAGTCATCTCCTCCTTGCACTGTCATGCTGTCCCAACAAATTTCTTTGCAATTGAAGTCCCCCATAACTACCAGATTACCCTTACCCATTAGTATCTCATTGAGTGATTTTCTTGTGTCATCTAGCATTTTTTTATGTTCAATTTCTTTCCAAGCGCTTGTTTTTGGAGGCACATAAGTCACCACAAACTTTCTACTTTTCATATTCTTGCCTTCGACTTTTATCATGATCAATTCAGCATTACCTTTGCCCTCTGCAATTTTTGTCACCTTTAGGTCTTTCTTGGCCAAGAACATGATTCCCCCTCCCTGTTTCTTGTCCCTGTTTTTTATCCAGTAGTTGTATAAACCTTGTCCGATAACAGTGGATGGTATTTCACCTCTTAGTTTAGTCTCTACAATTCCCATTATGTCTGGTTTTGCTTCTAACAGATAATCATTGAGTTCGTTCAGTCCCGAAATTAGTCCGTCAATGTTGGTATAGGCCACTTTTAATTTTCTTCCTTCTCCCTGGTTTCTTCTTCCCTTGTTTTGTTCGTTTTGAAGCGCCATTGTCTTAATCTCAAGTCTATTACTCTCCACTGGAATTCTTTGCATTCTGTCTCCGATCTTTTCAAGTTTTTTTCCTTTGCTTCTTCTCTTAGCGCCCTTTCTTTTTCTAATTCCTCAGTACTCATTTCTCTTTTTATCCATATCTTATTGTATTTTTCACTCTTTGCCAAGTTACCTACTTTTTCAAATATGTCTTCTACTACCACTTGTGACCTTAGTTTTATCTTTAGAGGTCGATTCCTATCCTTAGTATAGCGACCAATTCTGTAAGTCTCTTCTAAGTCTGTGCCTGAATCACTATCTCCCCCCTGAATTTCATTAAGGATTTCTACTGCTGTCTCTTTTTCTTCTTTTTCTCTCATGTACCTCGCCAATCCTTGTTTTTCTTTAAGCCCATAAACCACAATACATTTCTTCCTATCTACTGTGTCCCTGACCCAATTTGCTTTTTCGTTAATCACTTGAATGATTGTGTCTTTTGCATTATCTTGCATTTGCTGCTTGACTATTTCTTTGAAAGCAATTTCTTTATTTTCAATATTTTCTTTCCACTTCTTAATTTCCTGGATACTGTCCCCACCTAAGTTTTCTTCGATCTTTTGTGTCAATTCTTGGAATTTGTTGTTCACTTCCTGCTTTAGATTTTCGCTATTATTATCATTAGTTTTCTTCTTTTCATTATCATTCTTCAGTTCATTTATATCTCTTTTCATTTCTTTAATTTCGTTTGTAAGATCCAAGTTAGCTTTTTTCAGGTCAGAAATTTAATGGTTAGTCTTAGATAAACAATCAATTAAGCCAATGACCTCTTTTCTTAAGTCCATGATTTCATTTTCCCACCGAGTCCTATTTTTGCTCATCTCTCTCTCTATCTCTAATAATCTACTTAAGTTCTTTCTTTCGTACTTACCAAACCCTAAGAAATCATTGTCATAACACGTGGTGCTTTGTTTATTGTTTACATCGCGGTTCAGTGGATTGCCTCCAGATGGCTCTGATTCGCAACTGGCTTTCGAGTCGTTTTCATTCATTTTTGCTAATTTCGAGTTAACACAATTAACTAGCACTGCATAGATACCATTTCGGGCACTCACGTTCACTCCCCACCCCTACAGTACAAACCAGGTTTTCCTTTTTCGTCGTAAATCCTCTTCTTCTTGGTCGCGCGACGACAGCGACGACGAGCGGTGTTGCTTCGATGAGCGTGTGTGTATGCGAGTATATTTGGCACCTCATCTCTACATCAACAACATGCGCATGCATGACAGTCAAACAATCTACCTGTGTTCTAATATCAAAAGTGAGTAAAGTTTTGAAATAAAGGTAAATGTCTGATAATATTTATGTTTGAATGGGTCTTGTAAATTGCCAGATTATAGTGCAACCTATTTACGGGTCACCGCAAATAACCACTTTGACAACCACAAACTAATGGTGTGACCTATCCACTGTTGCGACCTATACAAGAGTATATACGGTACCTCATCTCTATATCAACAACACTAATATCACACATACACACACACCAAAAATTCTTGGTGTAACATAAGATACATCCATGTCATTCAAACAACACATCACAAACATAAAATATAAATGCACACCTAGACTTAACGCACTTAAATTAATGACTGGAACAACATTTGGACAAAACATAGAAACTAATATGCAAACATAGAAACTTATATGCAAACAATGCATATGCTCAGTGATGAATTATGTGAGTCCTGCATGGGCATCTAATCTCAGTGAGACACACCTCAACACCCTTCTGACCACAGAAAACAAAGCCCTAAAAACAATTACAGGCTGCACAAATACAACACCTACAGACCATCTAAACTACGAAACAAAAGTCCTCAAAGTCAAGGATCACCTTGACATGAGAGGCACGCAAACATTTGCTGCAGCCTCCACAAATACAGCACACCCGCTACACACACAAGACACTGAAGTGAAAGGAAGTTTAGCGATTGAGTGCCTACCTAGCAGTTTTGTTGTCAACACGAAGGATACTAGTTGTTATTGTGCTGGATGTGTAGGCTATGTTTCTCGTGTGACCGATAAAGTATAATCCAGTTCTTGAAATAAGTATAGTTTGACACAATGGAGAAAGAAAAAGACAAAAGAATATTAAATGAACCAATGAAGAGAGGCCTGGATATAAGTAAATTGGAAAGTTCAAGAAGTGTCATCCCCCAAAAAACTTGTTTGATTGATACTCCAAGGATAAACCAAAGGTGGGAGAACAACAGTTTTTCAGGTTTTCAAAGAAATCCAGGAGAAATAGGTAAAAGATATAGATAGAGAAGTTATAGTAATGCATTAAGAAATCATGAAGTAAATGAATTATTGGATGAAATCATAGATTTAAAATTGGAGTACTGAGCTGCTTAGGGAATTGATTACTTTGGGTAAGAGTAATGAGCAAATGATTAGAGAATTATGTGACCTAAAGAGTGAAACTGATATCCTCAAAGAGAAAATGAAAGAATGAAAAATGAGGACAAAAATAAAAATGATGAACTGAAAAAGGTCAAAGAGCAATTACAGGTAGTGACTGGAAAGGTGGAAGAGTCAATTAAAGAAACAGACCTCAGTGAAATAAAAAATCAATGGAAACAAGAACAAGATAATCAAAAAATATCTTTTAGAGAAATAGTACAAAAGCAGATGGAGGAAAATATAAAAAAGAAACAGTTATGAAAGTAATTAAAGAAAAAGAAAATTGGGTGAGAGATATAGTTGGCAAAGATAAGTGCATTGTGGTCCATGGTATCCAGGAAAAACATACACATACATACATACATATTAATAAACAGCTCACTCAAAGAAGGAAAGATACCCGAGGACTGGAAAAACGCTAACATTGTACCAATACACAAAGGAGGAAACAAAGAAGAACCCACCAACTATAGGCCAGTATCACTAACAAGCACCATTGCCAAAATTTGTGAGAAAATAATCAAGAATAGATGGGTAAAACATCTGGAAGACAATGACATATTAAACCCAAGACAATTCGGATTCAGACAAGGAAGATCATGCTCCACAAACTTAATATGCTTTTACTCAAGACTAATAGACATAGTGCAAGAAAGAAATGGATGGGCTGATTGTGCATTCCTAGACTTGCAAAAAGCCTTTGACAAAGTACCACACAGAAAACTACTAAAAAAACTGGAACACATAGGAGGAATACAGGGAAACCTACTAAAATGGATAGAGGACTTTCTGACTGGTAGAAAGATGAGAGTAGTGCTCAGAGAAAAATATTCAGACTGGAAAGAGGTGATCAGTGGAGTACCGCAAGGATCTGTGCTGGCACCAATAATGTTTGCTATCTATATGAATGACATGGATGAGGACGTGAACTGCTACATGAGCTTCTTTGCCGATGACGCCAAACTGCTAAGGAAAATAGAAACTGATGAGGACTGTGAAGCACTGCAAGAAGACCTAAATAGGGTATGGAACTGGAGTCAGAAATGGGAAGTGGACTTTAATACTAAGAAGTGTAGCATAATGGAGTTTGGAAAAAGCAAAAACAGAATATCAGGAAAATATACAATTGGAACCAAAGAAGTAAAGAAAGTAGGATCCGAAAAAGATTTGGGAGTAATTATCACGAACGACTTGTCCTATGATATACAGATTAACAAAATTGTCGGGGAGACTTACAACTTGCTAAGATCAATAAAAGTGGCGTTTACATACTTGGACGAAGACATGATGAAAAAAATATTGGTTACATTGATAAGGCCTAGATTAGAGTATGCAGCGACATTGTGGTCCCCCAGTACCAAAAAGAATATAAAGAAAATAGAAAGAATCCAAAGAGCAGCTACAAAAATGGCACCTGCACTTGCAAACCTATCATACGAAGAGAGATTGGCTAAACTGGAGTTACCGACACTGGAGCAAAGAAGAGAGAGAGGTGACCTATTGACCATCTACAGAATCATGAAAGGCACAGAGGTACTCGATAGTGAGAACTTACTTAACTGGGACAAAAGAAACACAAGAGGACATGGAAAGAAAATAAAAAAACATAGCTATAGAAGAGAACTGAAGAAAAACAGTTTTCCTCATAGAGTTTTGGACACTTGGAACAAACTGGACAATGAAATAGTATGCGCAAAAACCATTCATGAGTTTAAAAACAAACTAGACACTGCAAGATACAAAGGCGGGACAACACGAGCATAG
This sequence comes from Oratosquilla oratoria, assembly GCF_046742065.1. NCBI lineage: Eukaryota > Metazoa > Arthropoda > Malacostraca > Stomatopoda > Squillidae > Oratosquilla > Oratosquilla oratoria. The sequence goes on from NC_134792.1 coordinate 10,260,979, forward strand.
CTCCCCTTCCCGCAAAATACAACTAGGTAAATACAACTAGGTAAATATACCAAGGGTTTTTCCCCCTTACAAGGGGGGTAGCCAAAAAGAAAAAGGCACAAAATCATTCCCACCCATTCCATCCCTGTCAAAAAATGATTCAGAAAGGGACCTGGGAGTGATCATCTCAAGTGACTTGACACCTGGTAAACATGTCAATCAATTATTTGGAGAGACTTTTAACTTATTAAGATCAATGAAATTGGCCTTCGACTACATGGATGAAGAAATGGTAAAGAAAATAAAGGTTACATTAATAAGACCTAAACTAGAGTATGCTGCAACACTATGGGCACCTAGCACAAAAAAAGAACATAGGAAAATTAGAAAGAATCCAAAGAGCAGTGACCTACACTATCAAATTTGACATACGAACAAAGATTGGAGAAATTACATCTATCAACACTGGAACTGAAAAGAGAAAGAGGTGATTTGTTGACCATTTACAGAATTATGAAAGGGATGGCAATTCTTGATAGAGACGACTTATTAAAATGGGACAGAAAAGAAACAAGAGGACATGAAAGGAAGCTAAAGAAGGACAGTTACAGAAGAGACCTAAAAAAAGAAAAGCTTCCAACATAGAGTGATTATGTCTGGAACAAACTAAACAGAGAAACAGTGAGTGCCAAAACTATACATGATTTTAAGAATAAACTGGATGCAGAGAAATATGAAAATGGGTCACTACGAGCATAGCTATTGTCCCGTAACATACAACTAGGTAAATACACTACATAGCAGAACTCCTACACACACCAAGAAACATAAAAAAAACACCCAAATACTCTCTTCTCTTCCTCCACAACCACCAAATACCAGCTTCCAGAAATAATTCATAATCATATCACTCACTGCTCCATAAATACACTAAAAGACAACATATTGCTGCAAGCCAGATCCTGATATCCATCCCTCTGAATCCTCTCTCCCATGAAAGAACAGAGTCCACCTAGCCAGACTGCAGTGTGGCCACTATCCAGCCCTTCTAGGCTACCAGAAGAGGCTGGATGTCTGCATTGTGGACAACTGCCCAGGATGTAACACTTCACCCTATACTATTCAACACATAATAGAAGACTGCATTATATACAATCATGCATGCAAAGAACACAACAAGCAGGATTTGTTGGTAAACCCCGTTCCAGCCATGGCATTCCTTGGGGAGATGGGACTGCTCGGACAGACAGTACAGTCTAGGGAATGATAACAACAACTACAATGCAATGCCTCTGCAGGAAGTTTATTCCATTCATTAACTACATTGTTGGCAAAGTTGTTTCTAACCACTTCCAAATTAAATCTATTTCCTAACAAATTCTCATTTTGTGTGAAAATTTTGTCACTTTTGATGTTGTCAATTCCCTTTAGAAACTTCAAGACCTGTATCATCTCTGAGTCTACTCTTTTTTAGGGAAAACAGATTCATATGTTTTGGTTGATTTTCGTATGATTTATTTTTGATATTTGGAATCAGTTTTGTGGCTCGCCATTGTACTTCTTCCAATCTGTCAATGTCTTTAATGAGATTCGGTGACCAACTCCTTCCTCCTCCCATCCTTATGTCACAGTACCATCTATACACTGCCATTCTCCATTCACCCCTATCTCCTTCCTTCTCCCTTCCTTGCTTCAAGTCCTTTCATCACATCCATCGATCTCAACATAGGACGTCTCCTCAAATTCACCCTATCTACCTCTGCCTTCTACCTCACGTCAAGCATAAAAAAAGAAAAGAAGAAAAAAAAAAATAATAAGACTGCATACTGAAATATTTCTGATGCCTTTGTCATGCCATCATCTCCAGGGTAGACAGTAGCATCAAATTAGGAGTGAGTATTAAGGGGGAAAGGCTGGAGGAAGTGGATAGCTTTAGATACTTGGGGGCATATGTGTTGGGAAGGGGAGCAGTGGAGGTAGAGATAGAATGTAGCAACTAAATGCCTTGGGGGATTAAAAAGTGTAAGGAGAAATAGACATTTGGGAATGGATGCTAAGAGAAGATTGTATGAAGAGGTGATTGTACATTGTATGGGGTAGAAACATGGAACATTGGAGAGGAAGAGAAGAGTTTAAACGTGTTTGAGATGAAATGCCTGAGAAGTATGGTAAGGGTTACTAGGTTGGATAGAGTGAGAAATGAGGTGAGGAGGAGAATAAAGGTGGAAAAGGAGTTGGAAGATAAGGTTGATGAGAGAGTATTGTGATGGTCTGGACACATGGAAAGAATGAGTGAAGAAAGATTAGTAAAAGAAAAGTGCATGGAAGGCAGAGGTGGAGGAATTAACATGAGGGGGACCAAGGATGAGATGGATGAATGGTACAAGGGGCGCTGAGAAAGAGGGGGATGTCTGTTGAGGAAGGAAGAGAGAAGACAGAAGATAGGAGTGAATGGAAAATGGTTGTATATGGATGATGATGTGATGCATGAAAGGGAGTGGGTGGGGGATAGGGGCTTAGGGAGTGGTTATGTATGAATATTTTGATGCAGCCTGAAAGGATTTCTCCCCATCTTCTCTTTTTCTGCATGAGGGGATGGAGAGGGAGGGGGTCGCAGATTAAATGAAGCGGCCTTGCTGTGAATGTGCTGTGTCTTGCTACATTGCTTCTGACACAGGGCAATGGAGGAGATGCAGGGATGAGCCAAGAAAAGAGGGAGGGAGGGAGGGGTGGTGAATGAGAGTGGAATGGGTTGGGATGGGACTGGAATTATGCCTTTTGATTTTGACTATCTTCTTTGTACAGGGGAAAAAGCCTTTGGTATATGTATGTACTTCTGATGCCCCTTGCATCTCCAGATGGAGATCAGTGTTGGAAAAAAAAGAAAAAAAAAAAAAAGAAAAAAAAAAAAATATATATTATATATATATATATAATATATATACATACATACATATACCAAGGCTTTTCCCCCTTACAAGGGGGGTAGCCAAAAAGAAAAAGGCATAAAATCATTCCCACCCATTCCATCCCTGAATACACTCCACACCCCTCCACCCTCCCTCTTATCTTAGCACCTCCTGAATGACGGGTCATCCCTGCACCTTGTCCACTGCCCTGGGTCAGAAGCAGTGTCGCAAGACACAGCACATCCACAGCAAGGCCGCTTCATTAAATCGGCGACCCCCCCTCTCCATCCCCCCATTGCATAAAATGAGAGGACGGGGAGAAATCCCTTTGGGCTGCGTCAAATTTTGCCCACACATACTACCTCACCCCCCATCCACCCACCCATTCCACCTCATGCTATCACGACATCATCCATATATATATAATGTATATATACAAATATATATATATATATATATATATATATATGTATATATATATATATAACACTGGGTAACAAAACAAAAATATTTTTTTAAATCGTCCAGGGTTTTCCAGTGGAATTAGACTAATTGTGATGCTCTGAGTCTGAAAATGCCCTTGATTTTTCTCAATCAGGTCAGGATTGTTCGCTACAAACATTTAAGAAAAAAACGATTTTTCGTCCAAAAACCCAATTTCTGCGGATCATAAAAATTCGGTTTTTCCGTTTTCCTGGGGAAATAAAAGTCAACGTATCCAAATTCATTCATTTTTTATATACTCGATTACATTTGATAAGCTTAATACATGTACATGAGCGTTACGTGACACAAAAGTTCGGAGTTCACGGCGTAAATCGCCGTTTCCTCGAATTCCGTGTGTGAGCAGCTGCTGGGTTGTCTCTCTTTAGCGACCATCAGTAGTCCGCGAGCATGACTGCGTCCCACCTCCCCTGGTACCTCTCCTCCATTTGACGCATGTCCTGATGGAACCTTTCTCCCTGCTCGTCGCTGACCGCACCAAGGTTTTCAGGAAACTTCTCCATGTGTGAGAACAGGAAATGCATCTTTATACTCATCAAACACCCGAGGTTTTGGAAGTTCTTTATCATGCTGTTGATGAGTGTGGCGTGGTTTGCTGCCTTCTTGTTCCCCAGGAAGTTGTTCACCACCTGCACAAACGACCTCCAGGCGGCGCACTCTAGCGTGTTCATGGAGTTTTCGAACTCTGTGTCCTTGATGTCGAAAATACCGGCCTTCAGCTTCTCAATGGTCACTTCAGGGAGGGCTCGCCACAGGTAGTTGAAGCACCTCCCATCCTTGTCCAGAGCGCGCGTGAACTGTTTCATTAACCCAAGCTTGATGTGAAGCGGTGGGAAAAAAATCTTTTCCCGGTCAACAAGAGGTTTGTTTATGATGTTGCTCGCCCCAGGTACTAACTGCTCTCGCGCCGGCCACTCTTTCTTCACATAGTGCTGGGCTCTGTCTCGACTGTCCCACTTACATATAAAGCATGGGTACTTTGTGTACCCGGACTGCTGACCAAGTAGAAAGTTCACCATCTTAAGGTCGACGCAGATGAGCCATTGGTGCTGCTCATATTGGATTTTGTCGAGCACGTACTTGACTGCTTCATATTTCTCTTTGAGAGTTGTGGAGTGCGCAAGAGGAATTGAGGCGAACTTGTTCCCGTTGTGGATGAGCACACTCTTCAAAGAGCGCTTGCTACTGTCTATGAAGAGTCGCCAATCTCTTGGATCATATTGAGGAGCGCCGAGTTTAACAAGAAGGCCGGCGACATCTCGGCAGTACACGAGGTCTTCCTCCTGGCAGAAGTAGCCCATGTAGTCCTGATGCCTTCTACAAAAGAACGTGATACGCACGTCCTCGCCGAGTAGATTTTTCTCTTTGAGTCTGGAGGCCAACAGCTAGGCGGAAGTCTTCGACAAGCTGAGATCCCGAACCAGATCATTAAGCTCACATTGTGAAAAGGGCTGCGGACTATCTTGTGTTTCATACTCTTCTTCTGTATCTCCTCCCTCATATGCAGTGGTGGCCTCGTCGTCGCTGTCAGGAAGCTCTCTGCACGCTGGTACAGGAAGTTCTTCGCAGTGAGCAACTGGACGGCGGGCAGATGGAAGGTCGGGGTACTGGAGGCTGCTCCGATTCTTCTGGTTGATGCCAGTAGTATTGATGGCGCAGAAGTAACAATCCGATTCATGGTCAGACGGCTCCCTCCAAACCATCGGAATCCCAAACTTCAGTGAAGTTTTCGTGCCCTTCGTCCACCGCCGGAGGTATTCCACGCACGTCATGCACACCGTGTGCGGTGCCCAGGACTTATCTTGGTCACCCAGCTTGACTTGAAAGTAAGCCTGGTATGTGCGCTTCACAAAGCTTGTGATGCTCTTCCTGTGCATTGACAGCGTGTATTCTCCGCAAATGTAGCAGAAAATGTCAGGATTATTCCTGCATGACCGTCGCGCCGAAGCCATATCAATACCCTGAAAAGAAAGAAATAAGTCAATTAGCCAATTTCAAACAGAAACACACCAGAAGCATACATACATACATACATATACCAAGGCTTTTTCCCCCTTCCAAGGGAGGTAGCCAAAAAGGGAAAGGTATAAAAACACTCCCACCCATTTCATCCCTAAATACCCTCCACACCCCTCCCACCCTTCCTCTCATCTGAGCACCTCCTGGATGACGGGTCATCCCTGCACCCTGCCCACCGCCCTGGGTCAGAAGCAGTGTCGCAAGACACAGTACATCCACAGCAAGGCCGCTTCATTTAATCGGCGACCCCCCCTCTCCGTCCCCCTTTGCAAAGGGGCAACCATTTATATATGAATAATTCGCTATATTCTTCAAGAAAAATAGGATTGAACTCAAAACCCTTCAAATTATCATATGTATAGCTCGTCAGGTAGGCCTATGGCTGTATCTCAAAAAGTTGACCTGATTGAGCAAAACCAATGTGATATTCGGACTCAGAACACCAATATTAGTCTAAATCAGCTGAGAAACCCCTGACGATTTTTTGGCTGTTACCCAGTGTAATCATTCAAAGAAACAAATAAATGATATATATATATATATATATATATATATATATATATATATATATATATAATAAAATAAATAAATATATATATAATGTTGTATACTGAAATATTTCTGATGCCCCTTGCATCTCCAGATGGAGATCAGGGTGTTCATAGGTTCTGAAGATGCCTATCTTGCAACAGTACATAGATATGAGTATTTTTCTTCTTTGTCCTTTTACTTTTATGCTTTACAACTAATTTTATTTACTTACTCAAAGTATGCAGGGGAGTTGAAATGATCTGAACTTCCAGAAGAAAGTTCTGTTAGAACTTTATCCAGGGTACAGATGAAGGTGTTTGCATTATCTTGGGTGAAGCACATAGGTGGCATAATCAGAAGAATATTGCGAGATTCCCCTTCATTTGCAACAATGATATTTTTCTCTTTCATTCTGGGAAAAGATATGAACTCCATTTATCAACTATATATTCACAATACACTTGTAAGCTATTCTATGGTTCCATTCCAGTATCACACAAATGCATTTTTCACTTCTATTTTGTATTTGAAAGATTTATTTTTTCTATGAAATGGTTACATTACATTATGCTGGGTTGGGTTACGTTAGATTAGATTAAATTAGGTCAGAAGTTATTGGACAATAGAAGATTCATTTTAAATATCTGTGCTTGCATGATTTTGGAATTTTACCAATTTCATTTGTTAAAGTTGTATAATCATTTACTGTTCACATGTAGTACACCAATACTTCATAAAACTAGTGATTTAACAACATGTAATACTGATTTGATGAAAGAAACTTACTTGTACACAATTTGTTGAGCAATTCCCTTGGCAGGCTTGCGGCTCTGCTTGCTCCAAACGATTTCAATGCCAAGTACTAAACCCTGACCACGGATGTCACCTGCAAAGTAAGTTGTTCCTAAATTGGGCAGATAATTATACCCAGAAATTGTACTTTGTCATTGGTTAGTAATTATATGCTTTGGGGACAAAATTACATTAATAAGGCAGAGTCACACAGGTAGCAAAGGAGAGATTTAAGGAAAGTCACAGACAGGAGTGATCAAGATAAAAGTTATCAGCATTCTTTTTATGAGACATCTAAAAAGGGAAGTGAGCCATCATGTGGAATTCCTCAGTAAAGTTAAAGCAAGTACTTTTAATAAAAGCATCACATAACCATTGTAATTATTGATACTCATTAATTTCGACAAAAGTATCACTTATGTACCTATCACTGATATGTGGGCAAATTTCTTGATTGATTGGTCATGTCTTGCACATTTTGTGAATCTGCACAGATTATGGATATTCATAAAATATGCAGCACCAATAATGAATTAATAATTGGGTGCACAGAAAACAAATCCATTAGATATGTGCACATTAAGAAGATTAATAATAAGGAGCTGCCCTAGGACGGCACCTACATAACATGGGGATTAAGTCCACAGACCAGATGTCCTAAAGCTTCATCACAACCTTTCTGAATGTATTATTATTACAGGAGTCACTCAAATAATGTGGGGGTTAGGTTCCTGAAATTACCGTGTATGACCAAATCTGCATATGCTGACATTCCATATTAAATACCGGTATATACTGTACCCCAGGTAGTTTTTGCAGCTTGCAGGATGTTAATGTAGACCTAAGCTTCAGAACACAACTTACCTCACAGCTAATATCCACTGTACAAGTTCATTTATAACATCATACAAAGTAATCTTTAAAAAGAATAATGCAAATGCAATTGTACATATATAATATATATTATGTATCCTATGTAATATACAAAACAAAGTAAATATACTGTAGTCTGCGCCTGAGAGGCACTGCCACCTCCTGGTCCCCTCCCGTCTTCCCTCCCTTATCCCGTTAGCTGGCTTGTCCTGACGCCTGTTTGTGTCACTGGCCACCACCACCATCACTCGAATTCTATGAAATATACACCCAAACAACTCTTAGAATTCAACACTCATGGGCTACTAAGCATAAATAAAAATAAAAATTACATATGTGACATCTTGGAATGTGCCAATATAGTGATGCGAATTTTGGATAACGCAGTAAAAATTTCAAGAAACATTAAACACGTTAACGCGGTAAAATTCCGATAACGCGGTGTGAGTGGTGGAAGCAAAGCTCCTCAACAGGTTAGGGCAGTAAAATTTTACGATAGCACGGCGCAGGTGGTGGAAGCGAACAAGCTAAAACTTGTTGGCTATCCCCCTACCACCCCCTACTCCCCCTCTCCTTCCCTCCCTCCCTCCTGCATCAGTACCCGGAGGTTTACACGTGACCGCAGGCAGCCACCCACGGCTATCCCCTCGCCCCACATTCTTGTTTGAGCAGCTCCCAGTACATAATGACCGCGTTATCTGAGGATCGACTGTACACTATATATATATTATATATATATATATATATATATATATATATATATATACATATACAAATATGGGTAAAACATCTGGAAGACAATGACATATTAAACCCAAGACAATTCGGATTCAGACAAGGAAATATCAGAACATTTATCAAGGCTGGATGTCAGAAAATCACATGGCCTGGACGGTATTGCAAATTGGATTCTAAAGGAGTGCAAAGAAGAACTAACAGACAAAATACACATCTTAATAAACAGCTCACTCAAAGAAGGAAAGATACCCGAGGACTGGAAAAACGCTAACATTGTACCAATACACAAAGGAGGAAACAAAGAAGAACCCACCAACTATAGGCCAGTATCTCTAACAAGCACCATTGCCAAAATTTGTGAGAAAATAATCAAGAATAGATGGGTAAAACATCTGGAAGACAATGACATATTAAACCCAAGACAATTCGGATTCAGACAAGGAAGATCATGCTCCACAAACTTAATATGCTTTTACTCAAGACTAATAGACATAGTGCAAGAAAGAAATGGATGGGCTGATTGTGCATTCCTAGACTTGCAAAAAGCCTTTGACAAAGTACCACACAGAAAACTACTAAAAAAACTGGAACACATAGGAGGAATACAGGGAAACCTACTAAAATGGATAGAGGACTTTCTGACTGGTAGAAAGATGAGAGTAGTGCTCAGAGAAAAATATTCAGACTGGAAAGAGGTGATCAGTGGAGTACCGCAAGGATCTGTGCTGGCACCAATAATGTTTGCTATCTATATGAATGACATGGATGAGGACGTGAACTGCTACATGAGCTTCTTTGCCGATGACGCCAAACTGCTAAGGAAAATAGAAACTGATGAGGACTGTGAAGCACTGCAAGAAGACCTAAATAGGGTATGGAACTGGAGTCAGAAATGGGAAGTGGACTTTAATACTAAGAAGTGTAGCATAATGGAGTTTGGAAAAAGCAAAAACAGAATATCAGGAAAATATACAATTGGAACCAAAGAAGTAAAGAAAGTAGGATCCGAAAAAGATTTGGGAGTAATTATCACGAACGACTTGTCCTATGATATACAGATTAACAAAATTGTCGGGGAGACTTACAACTTGCTAAGATCAATAAAAGTGGCGTTTACATACTTGGACGAAGACATGATGAAAAAAATATTGGTTACATTGATAAGGCCTAGATTAGAGTATGCAGCGACATTGTGGTCCCCCAGTACCAAAAAGAATATAAAGAAAATAGAAAGAATCCAAAGAGCAGCTACAAAAATGGCACCTGCACTTGCAAACCTATCATACGAAGAGAGATTGGCTAAACTGGAGTTACCGACACTGGAGCAAAGAAGAGAGAGAGGTGACCTATTGACCATCTACAGAATCATGAAAGGCACAGAGGTACTCGATAGTGAGAACTTACTTAACTGGGACAAAAGAAACACAAGAGGACATGGAAAGAAAATAAAAAAACATAGCTATAGAAGAGAACTGAAGAAAAACAGTTTTCCTCATAGAGTTTTGGACACTTGGAACAAACTGGACAATGAAATAGTATGCGCAAAAACCATTCATGAGTTTAAAAACAAACTAGACACTGCAAGATACAAAGGCGGGACAACACGAGCATAGCTCCCCTTCCCGCAAAATACAACTAGGTAAATACAACTAGGTAAATACACAAAGTAGATATACAGTTATGCATACACAGCCCAGGTTGCTACTAATTAAGACACTGCTTCCTTCTGTAAAACAGCTTTTATCACACTAGTGCTATACTATGGAATGACCTCTCTTCAAACATAAGTATTACCAACAAAAATGTCTTTAATGGTCATGTTAAAAATATTTTCAGCTCTTTGGCAGCCAGATATCACGAGTCTTTTATTTATTAATTGGTCTCTTATTTGTCATGGATTCTATTTTAAATACTTAAATTTGTTTTTTCCTTATGTTTACTGTATGTAAAAAGTTTTTATGTTATTGCAGATATTATTACACCTAGCCCATTTTTGTGTTAGCTTTTTTTCTTATGCTATTTGTATTAGTATTATTTATGTATCATTATCATTATTGTATTATCATTATTATATTATAATTATTATTAATATATATTTTCATTCAATACCTCAAGTGCCATTATTCTTTTCTTTACATAATGAGTTTTGCCAAAGATTATATTTTCTAAGTACTTACTATGATTAACATTTTCTATTCTTAGCTGTACTGTATTACTATTTGTTGAAATGTATTTGTACCCTATCTGGGGTATTGGCTGCTTGTTATTGTGAGGTTAAAATTGTTCAGTAGCATGCAGCTGATATTTTAGGGTCTATATGGGGTACCCCTACGTACCAGAGCCACACATCATTTTGTCTGTGATAATGTAAATCTCTATTCACAGAGAAATGATGCTACTTTATTATATTGCAACTGTCCCTTCACTCTTAATACTGTCCTGTACCACTTCTCTGAATATACATTTCCTTTTTTGCTGAACCCTGTGGTAGGGGAGAAAGAATACTGCCACTGAGTGTTCCCACTTGAATCATAAAAGGCAATAAAAATGGGGCAGGGATAGGATTAGGCATTCTACTATCTGCAGTCCCAAAGGGGATTTTCCTTAAAAAAAAAAAAAAAAAGACATAAGAGGGTCTGGGAAGAGTTTTTCAACCAGAACCCTAAGTTTGGGTCTTTTACTGCTTGTGGATGTGGTATGGATAAGAGTAAAAGGGCATAAGAAGTTGGTACAAAGAGAAGTAGAAGACGGGTGTTACATTTTTATGGGTTAGGTGTTTATAAACAACATAGCCAGCAAATAAGTTGCATAAGTTTGCTCTTTGTTTTGTGTTTATAATCAATGGTCGGGGTGAAAGGGTGGAGAAGAAAATTCAATTGGTTAATGATTGTAAGATCATGCCCTTTGGGGAGGATCTTTAATATAAAGTTAAAGATCATTAAACTAGAAATCACTATGTCATTGCAAAATCTATACCTTTACCTAGTATTCTACCTCCTCTTACAAACCCAGAAAAACCAATGATATTTTTATCGTGCCTTTGGTTTCACTGTGGCATTTCCTTAGTACAGCTTTTTTTTTTATGACATCTAACGGCAATTCAACCCTGCTCACATCTAGTCTTCTTTTAGTTGGTTCACTCACCATTGTTTTGTCTGTTTTCACCATCTTCCTTTTAACCACTTCCATATGGTGACGCCTACATAGGTGGCATGATTATATTTATTGTAGTTGTACCTACGTAATTTTGATTCTCTCTAAACTGGCTTCATCAATTTTCTATGGTTATCAAAATACACGGGTGAAAGAGAATGAACGATTGAGCACTGACTTTATTTTTTATAATGTGATTATTATGACGCAACATCGCACGTCGGGCAGCTAATGCTGCCAGACGTGCAATGTGCCCCGGAGTGAAGAGGTTAAATTTTTTTTCCACTGAGTGGATTTACTCTATTAAATAATTTCTATCACTCACTAAGTGAAACTCCCCTTTCCCAATACAATACCAGACTATGTGTATGTGTTCATATGTTCTCGCTGGGTAGATGTCGACAGCAGTGTTAGGCATGGTATTTGCAAATCTTTAACATCACTTGAGATCTACCATGAAAGTTACTTGAACTGGAAAGGAAAGCGAGCCTGTAACTTACACATTTGACTTGCCTCTCAACTTGCCCCATGTAAACAAGGCTTTCATGAGAAATAAATGCTGGAATGGGAACCAGTGCGTATATATCCCATAACTCCTTTCTTTTTTGCAACGACTCACATTTAGAGCTCTCAAGTTCCAATGTTTTCCATGAATCAGGTTTGTTACATTTGAGTTAAAGTGGTTTTCGTAGGAATGTATACATGCACTCACACACACAATCGTTGGATTGACGGCGAAGATTGGAACTCGGGGGGGGAGGGGGAGTGGATTTCAGCAATGACGGAGTACCTGTGTTGTATTAGTAGTGAAGGGGAAAGCTCGTGGTATAGTGGGCAGGTGAAAAAAAAGAAGGGAGACATTATTGAGGAAAATGGAAGAAAATGAGGAAGAGGAGGAACAGGCCTCGGATGTTGGAAGGTGTAAACAAAAGATGTGCAGATGAGACAGATGATGTAGATCAAGTAAGCAAAGCTGTTAAAAGTAGGAATATAGATAAAAGCAGCTCAATAGAAAGTGGAGATAATTATTTTTATGAATGAGGGAGGAGATGACAACCTCCCCTGATTAGCAAGTCTAGAGGAAAAACTAACAAAAATGAACAAAACATGGGAGGTTATGTTTAGCCAACTTGCACTAATTACACAAAGAGTTGATAAATTGGAAGAACTAAAGAAGAACCAAAACCTAAATAAAGAAACATAAGAATTAAAACGACAGTTAAAAAGAAGTAAAGGATCAGAATGAGAAATTAAAGAGGAATAATAAAGAAAATAAAGGGTCCATAGCAAAAGAGGTAAGTGGTTGGAAAAAAGTTCAGGATAACAAAATTGAATTTAGAGATAAAGTGAAACAACAGATGAAGGAACACACTAAGAACACAGTTACTAAAGTGATGAGAGAGGAGAATATAGTAAGAGACTTAGCAGATAAAAAGAAATGTATAATTATATTAGGATTGGAAGAGAAGCATAATCCAAATAGGACTACAAGAGAAAAAGATGAGAAAGAAAAGGTAAACAAGGTATTATACCCGTTGCACTGAGATCTGGCCGTTAGGACGGAGCACTGGGAGTTCCCCTGTGGTGCCACATATAATTATTCTATAATTTCATTTTATTTTATAATTCTATTTTATAATTTTATAATGTTGCCTCATATGATTATATTATAATTTTTTGTCACACACCACCACTGAGGTAAAAATCAAAGCAATGTTTTCTATACAAAGGTTTCGTTTCTTTAAGTCTACATATGGCATATGTGCATGAGAGAGCGACGTTGCCGCTACATCTAATCTCTGGCCCCGCCCCCCTCATACTGCATTCAGAAAACATTGCATCCACATGCACGTTCTCGCCATGGATGCCCACATGTGGCAACACCGGGAAATGTCCTAGCCCCGCCTTATCGGCCAATTCTCCTTGCGCTGACTATAGAAATATTTCAAAAAGGTGAACAGGAAATAGGGAAAGAAACTGAAGAAATATATAGACTAGGGAAATACAGTATAGACACGACCAGACCAATTAAGGTTAAATTTAGGTCACAAACAACAGCAGAGAATGTCTTATAAAAAAACAGGGAAACTTGCATAAAGTGATCAGTACAAACAGGTATGGATAAAAAGAAAGATAAATAAAGAAGAGAGGATACATAGATACATATATATATATATACCAAAAGCATTTTTCCCCTACATAGGGGGTAGCCAAAAAGGAAAAGGCATAGAAACCACTCCCACCCATTCCATTTCCTATATATTCCACTCCCCTCCACCCTCCTCCCTCCCTCTTATCTTGGCACCTACTGGATGATGGGTCATCCCTGCATCCTGTCCACTGCCCTGGGTCAGAAGCAGTGTCGCAAGACACAGCACATCCTCAGCAAGGCCGCTTCATAAATTCGGTGACTCCTCCTCTCTTAGCATCCATTCCCAGATGTCTATTTCTCATTACACTTTTCAATCCATCAAGGCATTTACTCGCTTCTCTCAATCTACATTCTACCTCCACCCCCACTCCTCCCCTTTCCTGCCACATTCGCACCCAAGTACCTAAAACTATCCACTTCCTCTATCCACTGTCACTCTCTCCTCTTGTACATCTCATCAACTTACTTTTACCCACATTTATCTTCAGGTTCCTTCTTTTACACACCTTTTCAAACTCTGTCACTAACTTCCTTAACCCCTTCCATACGGTGCCGCACACGTAGGCGTCATGAGGAGCAAGTGGATTCGCGACGCTGCCATATCGGCGTCTTGATTATATTTATTGTAGTCGCCCCTGTGTTTTTACATTCTCCCAAATGCGCCCTGAATCCCATTCTCTGTGGTTTTCAAAATTCGCGGGTGAAAGAGAGAACGATCGATATAAGCGGTGACTATATTTTATGATGCGATTATTATTACGACACGTCATACGGCTGGCATTGGCTGCTGCCCGCGAGATTTAAGTCCCGTACCGAAGTGGTTAATCCCTCCTCTGATCCTGCTACAAGCGCAGTGTCATCAGCAAACAACAACTGGCTCACCTCCCACTTTTCTCAATTTTCTTTAATCATCTCCAACCCCTGACCCACTACCCTTGCATTTACCTCTTGCACCACCCCATCCATGTAAACATTGAACAGCCAGGGCGACATAACACATCCCTGACGAAGTCCCACCTTTACTTCAAACCACTCACTCTCTCCATTTCTAATCCTAACACAAGGTCTACTACTCTCGTAAAAACTCTTGACTGCTCTTAACAGCTTTCCTCCTATCCCATATATCTGCAGTACTTCCCACAGTACCTTCCTGTCTACCCTGTCGTAAGCCTTTTCCAGATCCATAAAATTTTGCCCAAAAAACATCCTTACCTTTTCCAATAGCTTTCTCACATATCTGTCTTACCACAAAAATCTCATCTACACAACCCCTACCTGTCTTAAACCCACACTGTTCCTCACCAATTACTCCCTCTGTTCCTCTCCTAATCCTCTCAATCAAGACCCTCCCATAAGCCTTCCCAACTTCACTCAACAAGCTAATCCCTCTGTAACTACTACACTCACACTTGTCCCCCTTGCAGAGAAGAAAAGAGAAAATACAAAAAAGATGTCATAAAAGAATGTAAAGATCAACCAAACCTATTTTATAGATTTGTAAACAACAAACTGAAAAACAAACGAGAGTTAGTGAAACTACAACAAGGAGGAGTTGAATACACAGAGGAAATAGAAATGGCAGAAATTATGAACAAGCATTTTAAATCAGTGTTTACAAGGGAGAACATACAACTTAGAGATGTTGAGTGAGAGGAGAAAGTCCCCCCTATAAAAAGAGATAGAGGTAACAAGGAAGGAAATAATGAATCACTTGAGTAATCTCGATGTCAGTAAATCGCATGGACTAGATGAAATGGCAAACTGGATTTTGAGAGAATGCAGGAATGAACTAACAGACAAAATACATAGTCTAATGAGCATTTCATTGAAAGAAGGAAAAGTTCCAGAAGATTGGAAAAGAGCAAATATAGTACCAATATATAAAGGGGGAAATAAGGAAAACCCTACTAACTATAGACCAGTCTCTCTTACAAGTACGATAGCTAAAATTTGAGAAAGAGTTATCGAAATTAGATGGGTAAGGCATTTGGAAAAAAACAATGTACTAAATCCAAGGCAGTATGCGTCACAAACTTAATGTGTTTCTATTCAAGGGTAATAGATGTAATACAGGAAAGAGATGGATGGGCTTACTGTGCATTTCTAGACCTGAAAAAAAGCTTTTGATAAGGTGCCACATAAGAAATCGCTAAAGAAATTAGAAATTGCAGGAGGAATACAAGACAAACTGCTAAAGTGGATGGAAGACTTCTTGCATGAAAGAAAAATGAGAGTGGTGATAAGAGACAAACATTCTAATTGGGATAAAGTGATTAGTGGAGTACCACAAGGAACAGTTCTCACCCCAATAATGTTTGCTATATATATTAATGATATGGATAAAGGAATTGAAAGTTATATGAGCTTCTTTGCGGATGATGCAAAATTGTTGAAAAAAGTGAACACTAGAAGATTGTGAGTAGCTGCAGAGTGATCTCAATAAAGTATGGGAATGGACTAGGAAGTGGAAAATGGAATTTAATATTAAGAAGTGTAGTATAATGTAATTTGGAAGAAGCAAAAGAGAATAGTGGGATCATATAAATTGGGAGAGGAAGAAATTAAAAAAGTAGAAAATGTGAAGGACCTGGGAGACATTATTATGAATAATATGTCCCCTGAGACACATATAAACAACATTTTTGGAGAAACTTATAATTTGATAAGAACAATTACATACATACATTTACCAAGTCTTTTTTCCCCTTACAATGGAGGTAGCCAAAAAGAAAATGGCATAAAAAACCAATCCCACCCATTCCATCCTAAATACACTCCACTTCCCTCCACCCTCTACCCTCCCTCCCATCTTGGCTCCTCCTAGATGACAGGTCATCCCTGCATCTTATCCACTGCCCTAGGTCAGAGGCAGTGTCGCAAGACACAGCACATCCTCAGCAAGGCCGCTTCATTAAATTGGCGACCCCCCCTCTCCGTCCCTTCATGCAGAAAAGGAGAAGATGGGGAGAAATCCCTTCGGGCTGCGTCAATTTTTTTTTTCACACATATTACCTCACCCCCATCCCCCTGCCCATTCCACCACATGCATCACAACATCATCCACATACAACCATTCTCCATTCACCCCTGTCTTCTGTCCTCTCCCGTCCTTCCTCAACAGACATTCCCCTTTTCCCAAAGCCCCTTTCACCCCATCCATCCATCTCATCCTAGGTTACCCCCTCATGTTCACTCCCTCCACATCTGCCTTCCATACCTCTTTTACTAGTCTTTCTTCACTCATTCTTTCCATGTGTCCAAACCATCCCAATACTCTTTCATCCACCCTATCTCCCAATTCCCTTACCGTCCCTGTTCTCCTCCTCATCTCCTCATTTCTCACTCTATCCAGCCTGGTAACCCCCATCATACTTCTCAGACACCTCATCTCAAACACATTCAAACTCCTTCTCTCTTCCTCTCTAATGTTCCATGTTTCTGCCCCATACAGTGCTGTTGGCACAATCACTCCTTCAAACAATCTCCTCTTAGTATCCATTCCCAAATGTCTATTCCTCATTACACTTTTTAATCCACTAAGGCATTTATTTGCTTCTCTCAATCTACATTCTACCTCCACATCCACTCCACCCTTTCCTGCCACATTTGCACCCAAGTATCTAAAACTTTCCACTTCCTCCAGTCACTCTCCCTTAATGCTCACTTCCAGT
>NC_134792.1:10283299-10393299 GCF_046742065.1 Oratosquilla oratoria
AGTAATTTCTATGCCTTTCATGATTCTGTAAATAGCTATCAAATCTCCTCTCTCTCTTCTTTGCTCTAGTGTCTATTGTGTGTGTGTGTGTGTATATATATATATATATATATATATATATATGAATAGAATCACCAGTGACAGTGATGTTGATCAAATAATTCTGACTGTTGTCCCTGGATTCAAAACCAGGCTCGTGAAATCACAAAGCCATCGCTTCTACCAACTGAGCTATCGAGCCTATAAATTTCTCCAACCTAGAAGTTAATCTACTTCCCGACGAACTAAGTCGACTGCTAACTGCTGTCTGTACTTATTTTTACAGAGAACCAGGCCAACTTGTAGCTAGTGGTTAAGCTGGTACGATTCATTGATGGACTTATCGTCATTGTCATGCCTCAATAGAATCACCAGTGACAGAGATGTCGATCAAATAATTCTGACTGTTGTCCCCGGATTCAAACCGGGATTCAATGGCTTTGTGATTTCATGAGCCCGGTTCGAATCCAGAGACGTTAGTCAGAATTATTTGATCGACATCACCGTCACTGGTTATTCTATTCAGGTATGACAATGACAAGAAATCCACCAAGGAATCGTACCGGCTTAACCACTAGCTACAAGTTGTCCTGGTTCTCTGTAAAAATAAGTACAGACGGCAGTTAGCAGTCGACTTAGTTCCTCGTTAAGTAGATTAACTTTCAGGTTGGAGAATTTTATAGGCTCAATAGCTCAGTTGGTAGAAGCGATGGCTATGTGATTTCATAAGACTGGTTCGAATTCGGGGACAACAGTCGGAATTATTTTATATATAAATATATATATATATATATATGGTATACATATGCACATACAAATTACAAAACCATGTTTTCCTTTGCACAGTAACTCATCAATTATACTCATTCAACTCACCAATATATTCATGCTTTTGCTTCAGGTGATAGAGACCTTTTTTTAGTACTACACCAACTTTTGCAGCTGCAGGAACTAATTGTTCCTTGTCTAGCACTTGCAATACTGCACATCCAACAGCATCAACCAGTGGGCTGCATTGATACTGGAATTAAATAAACTATATCATTATAGAAGGCATTACAGTAGTCTAGACAATCTAAATTTAAAATAAAGTACAAATACACATAGCCAGGGGCACTGACACAAGTACCTATGGTAGATACATATGATGCAGAGGCTCTGATAATATTCACAAAGGGGAAAAGGTAAAAAGTTATATAAAACTATATATTAAAAATTACAGTAAAATTCAAGAAATATGCAAGCATGGATATTCCACAGGAAACTTATGTTGTCCAATAGTTCATAACCTAATCTAACCAAACAATTCCATACAAAAAAATTATCTTTCAAGTGAAAAAAAAAAAAAAAAAAAAAAAAAAAAAAAAAAAAAAAATGCATATATGTTACTGGACGAGAATCCAAATTACTTAGTTTTATTAGGTAATTATTCATATAAAAATTTACCAGCAATATCAAGTAATCCAGCATTCAGTACAGCACGATCAGTGACAACAATGGAATAAAAAAATGAAGGATTTAGGGAAAAGGAACCTACAAAGAGATGTCTTGATGTAAGTACAATTGAGTTCCCACTAGGAGTAATAATAATAATAGTATTAATAAAAGTGCTTGAATGAGACCCCAAAGACATACCACAGGTTTGATAGAAATGTCTTCTCAGGGTTTAATAGAGACAATAGCAATATGTATAGAGGGATAGACATGGAAAGAGAACCCAGGTTTAAAAATATAATAAGAAATAGGGAAATCAATGATTTGTTAGATGAAATAATCAAACTCAAAAGTGAATGCAAAAGTATTTATAAAGTAGCCATATTAAGAAAGGCCAATGAATAAAATAACAGGGTAATAGATGAATTGAAAATGGAAATGAATAGGATAAAGGGAGAGAATTAAAGATTGAAAAATTAAGATATGAATAGGAATGAGGCATTTAAGAAAGAGATGAAGGATCAAATACAGGCAGTGACTGAGAAAGTGGAAAAAAGATCAAAGAAAATGACTTCCAAGAAACAAAGAAACAAAGGATTACAAAGACGGAGCATATCAACAGTAGATCTTTTGGTCCATATCTATGTCGGATTCGAAAAAAAAAAAAATAATAATAATAATAATAACAATAAATGAATAAATAAAAACTATAATAATGTAAATAACAAATAAAATACATAAATAAATGCATAGGTATAGTTAAATAATAAACAAACAGATAAATAGTAAATAATGATAAATTGACATATAACTAATAATTAATGAGAATCAAACAGACAAATTATAATAAAACAAAAACAAATTATATAAAATAAATGATAATCATTACAGCATCTTGCTTTGGTGTTTATCTAAATGATTCTTAAA
The DNA here is from genome assembly GCF_046742065.1 of Oratosquilla oratoria. Classification (NCBI taxonomy): domain Eukaryota; kingdom Metazoa; phylum Arthropoda; class Malacostraca; order Stomatopoda; family Squillidae; genus Oratosquilla; species Oratosquilla oratoria. Next base: position 10,285,700 of record NC_134792.1, read on the forward strand.
GCTTTGAACTGAACTACATTGCACTGCCTCTGCAGGAAGTTTATTACATTCATTTACTACACGGTTGGCAAAGTTGTTTCTACCTACTTCCAAATTGAATGTATTTCTGGATAGTTTGAGACCATTGTTTCTTGTTGGTTTCTCATTCAGTGTGAAAATTTGGTCACTTTTGATGTTGTCAATTCCCTTTAGAATTTTAAAGACCTGTGTCAAGTCACCACTGAGTCTATGCATTTTTAGGGAAAACAGATTCATGTGTTTTAGTCGATTTTCGTATGATTTATTTTCTATATTTGGAATCAATTTTGTGGCTCGCCATTGTACTTTTTCTGGTCTGTCAATGTCTTTAATGAGATTCGGTGACCATATGGAAACAGCATATTCCAAATGTGGATGAACTAATGATTTATATAGCTTGTTAATGAATGATGGACTTTTTAAGTCGAAAGATCGCGCAATCAGTCCTAGAATCTTATTTGCTTTCTCAGAGGCTGAAATACACTGCTTGGATGATTTGAGATCATTACCAATAATTACGCCGAGATCTTTTTCACTATTGACTTTTGTTAACAAATTTCCAAATAACTTGTAATCGTACTTACTGTTATTTTTACCTATGTGCATTACCTTGCATTTACTTCTGTTAAATTTCATTAGCCACTTTTCAGACCATTGCTGTAATATATCTAAATCTTCTTGAATATCTAATTGGTTTAAGTGGTCATTTGCTATTCCACACAGTTTTGTATCATCAGCAAATTTGGAAACAGTAGATTTTTGTCCATGGTCTATATCACTTATATATACTATGAATAGAAGTGGTCCAAGAACACCCTGAGGAACTCCACTTGTAACATTTTTCCATCTAGAAGTTTTTCTATTTAAAACAACTCTGTTTTCGACCATTCAACCAATTACTAGTCCAACCATAATAGGCTACCACTTATTCCGTGTGAAGCTAATTTAGTAGTCTTTTGTGGGGGATGGTATCAAAAACTTTTGCAAAGTCTAGATATATTAAATCTATATTGTTTCTTTTGTCATAATTCGAGATAACTGTGTTGTAGAATTCGAGTAAGTTAGTCACACAAGAACGTTTCCATCTGAAACAATGTTGGCTATCATTTATCTAAAGGTTACTTTCTAAATGATGTTCGATAGCATCTCTGATGATAGTTTCCATTATTTTTCCTACGATTGAAGTCAAACTTATAGGCCTATAGTTATTTGGTTTCTTTTTGTCACCTTTTTTAAATATGGGAGTAATGTTAGCTAGCTTCCATTCTCTTGGGACATCTCCGGATATGATGGATTCCTTGAAAATAATTTCTAATGGAACAACAATCTCATTTTTCATTTCCTTTAAGATTCTTGGATGCCAACCATCAGGCCCTGGTGTTTTATTAACTTTGAGTTTCTCTATACACCTTTTAATTTTTTCTTTTGTTATATTTACCATAGTAAGTTTACCCTAGACTTTTCACAGGTTTCAGTTTGGAATTCACTTTGAGGTGTTTCGTTTACGAATACAGAGCTAAAATAATTGTTTAAAATATTACACATTCCTTCATTAGAATATTCAAGTTGACCATCAGCAGATAATAGTGGACCAATGTGATTCCTAACAACCTTTTTATCTCTAATGTAACTATACAATTCTTTGGGATTCTCTTTGGATTTATCAGCAATATTCATTTTGTATTGTCAGTTTTTGTTTTTTGTTTTTAATCTCTCTGCATTGATACATAACTTTCATAGTCATTAGATGTACCCAAGACCTTATATTTCTTATAAGCCTGTCTCTTTTTAGCAATATTTTTTTCAGTTTCTTTGTCAAGCCACTTTGGGTGAGACTGATTTGGGGGATGTCTGTCCTTAACAGGAATGCAAGTATGAATCATCTTAGTGATTGTATTTTGAAATATTTCCCACATCGGATCTATAGGCCTTTTGCTTAATTTTGCCTCCCAATCTGTAAGCTGAAGCTCCTGACATAGTCCTATGAACTGAGCTTTACTGAAATCGGGTGTTTTAGAAACACGAGTATCTATTCTAAATTTTTTGAGCAGTTTGAATCTAAGTTGTGATCGCTATTTGTAACAGTTTCACCGACTTCTACATCAGTTACCATGCTTTTGCAGCTAGTGATCAATAGATCGAGTAAGTTTCCATATCTAGTGGGCTCTTTTACATGCTGAACTAAGTAATTGTCACCAAGAAAATCAATCAAGCGACTACCTATATGGCCATGTTTCCTTAAAGATTCTTGGATGCCAACCGTCAGGCCCTGGTGTTTTATTAACTTTATCTTTTAAAGAAAAAGTGGAACAAGTCAAGGTAATGCTAAGGAAAGTGATTAAAGAGAAAGGAAATTTGGTTAGGGATATAGTGGACAATAAAATGCATTGTAATCTATGGTATTAAAGAAAAACATGATGTTCCTTGGTATAAGTGAGAAAAAGAGGAAAGAGAAATCACTAAAGAAATTCCGAAAGAGATTCAAGAGGGGGATCAAACTTTAGATAAAGAAATTGAAGAAACATATATAATAGGTAGATACTCAAAAGAAAAACAATATAGGCCACTAAAAGTAAAACTTGGTGACAAATGATAGCAGAGGAAATACTATCTAAAACAGCAAAACTAGCAAACAGTAAAATCACAAAAAATGTATGGATAAAAAAAGAAGCGAGTGATGAAGAAAAAGAAAAAGAAAAGAAGTTTAGAAATGAAGCTAATGAAAAAAAAAAAAAAAAAAAAAAAAACTAAGATTTTTTTTTTTTTTTTGGGGGGGGGGGGAGTGGTGGACCTGACACTGAGAAAATTGTATATAAGGAAAAAGGAAACAAAGCAGACAGAAAAAGACGAGAATGAAAAAAAAAAAAAATAGCTTGTACCAACATAGATGGAATGATCTCTGGACTGAATGAACTAAATGACTACCTGGCATCAGTGATGGTAGTGATGTGTCATAATGTTTACATGCATGAAATTTTTTATTTTACTGCACAATAAATATCAATATAGTAAGAATGTGTTTTTATTGTTTCTGTAACCTTCAAATTTATTAATAGTGTGTTTGTTTAGGATTTTTAGTAATCAAATCCCAAAATAGACGGGCTTTCCCGTTGTCCAGGAACGTAACCCCCACTATCACCATTATTTCTTACGGAGAAATTATGTTATGTTAACACAATTTCCATTAACACGACATCTCCCAGAATGTCACCCTCACATTAACGTAGAGTTGACTGTATTTGGATGAAGAAATGATTAAAAAAAATATTAGTCACATTGATTAGACCAAAACTGGAATACACAGTGACACTATTGACACCCAGTACTAAAAAGAATATAAGGAAATTAGAAAGAATACAGAGAGCAACGACAAAGTTGGTACCAGCTCTTTCCAAATCAACATACAAAAAAAGATTATCCAAATTGGAACTACCAACACTGGAGCAGAGAAGAGAAAGAGGTGATCTACTGATTATATTATCTATAGAATCATGAAAGGAATGGAAATCTTTGATAGGAATGATTTACTAAAAAATGACAATGGAAAAACAAGAGGTCATGAAAAGAAACTCAAAAAGGATAACTATAGAAGAGATCTGAAAAAAAAAAGCGTCCCACACAGAGTGCTGGATATCTGGAATAACTTAGATAAAGAAACAGTGTGTGTAAATACTATTCAAAATTTTAAGAAAAAACTTGATGCCGAGAGATACAGAGACAGACACCATAAGCTTAGCTCCCTTCCCGTGTAATACAACTAGGTAAATACAGTATGGTACAAGTATCAAAAGAAAAACAACTAATATAAAGATATAGGTAGTTATTCAATAAAAAAAAAAATATAATTTGGCTGTTTGATACACTGACATTGATCATCAATAATAAATGCACAAATATTCATGAAACATATTACAATAGTTGTACTTGACAATATTAAGGATGTTTTCCATAATAGGGGTGCAATGTGTGGGCCCCCTGGGTCTAGGCCTACAATGGATGTACTTGCCTCTACTGTATCTGTGGATAACCTCACACATGGCCCATATAATTATAAATAAAAAATATAAAGGTCACAAGAGTCCAAAAATGTCTTCATGTACTTGTATGTCACTTCAGGTCTACTTATCAGAGTACTGAATTATTTTTCTTAGTCACCGTACAAACAGCATGGCTACATTTAAGGGGGTACGCGACACCTGGAGGTCATTTTCTAAAATATTTAGAGTAAAGAGCTGAAACTTCTCAGGTAAATAGGTATCCATATTGCCTACATTTTAGGTGAAGCAGAATGATGTATGTACACATGTACACATGTACATATGTACGTATACCAGTAGTGACATTTAAAAGTGCACAGCACCATAATACGTGGACCAATTTGTTTTATATTTTGGCTATGATTAGTCAGCAGGCACACCTAGGGCCGGTCATTCAGTAATTGAACAATTTCCTTTATACTTTTGCATACAGGCATTTCAATTTTAATGTCTGGCAGAAATCGTGAAAAATACAATTTTTTTGCTCTTGTTTCCATTATTACTCCGAACTCTTTCATCCTATTCAAAATATTCGAACGATCGGCCCTAGCAGTTACTAAAAGTAATATTCCCTGTAAGTTTCATCTAAATCTAATGTATATTAGATTTTTTATGATTAAAAAAAAAGTAGAAAAATATCGAACGGAGATATGGCAACTTGAAATATGAATATATCTGTAACTTGCTTATAGTTTCACCAATTTGACTGATTTTTTCATGGCTTAATTTTTATTATATAATAAGTACAGTAAAAATTATCAACATATTTTAATTATAAGTACTTTAAATACTGAAAAACTAAAGTATAAGTATGTCACAGTAGTGACGACGCACAGACGACAACATCATATAATTTGCTTTTTTGCACCTTTGGCGGTTTCTTCATATGAAACCTCTCTGCTGGGGGTCTTCAGGGTATCTAAATCATTGGAAAGAGGTTTATTTTCCAGTAGTGGGCGCCTTCTCTTTCCTCATCAGATTCCCCTCGCCAATCTATGTTGGTAGGGCACCCCCTCCAGCATCATATGATGTCCCTTCTTTCTTCTTCCTGTATAGCCTTGATCTTTTTCCTCTTGCTTTCTTCTTTGGATTTAATCTTCCTCTTTGAATTGTTTAGTCTAATGTTGTCCTTTACCTCTGTCACCATCACAGAGGTGCAGGTGAGGGCAGTGGTGGAGTGAGAGGTGGTGAGATCTTTAGTCGTCTTTGACTGCTTGCCATCTTTAACTGCTGTTTTTTGTCATTGTGATGTTCTTTTGTTCTTTTTGCTACCCATGATGACTGTACTAAAGAGTAATATGTACTAGCTAAAGTAATAGATTGCAATGAGAGCTCATGAGACATGCGTACTTCCCTTTTCAGAGCTAGCCGGGAACTAACGCTTAGTTTCGCACAAAGTTGGCGAAATATTCTCCCTCCACCTTCCTCCCTTCCCCTCCACAATCGTATTGGCCATTGATACACTGGGCGAGTGTAAATTCAATCAAATTTCAACGTTATTCGCTGCGCCTGAAGGTCCTAAGTGGCATGCCTCCCTCTAGTGTGGGTTGCGCCTTTAAATCTGTCCCTTTAAACCTCACCCAGGACCTTTAAATTGCGCGCGGCTGGAAAATTATTTGTCGGGATTTATTTCTAAGTGGTATACGAACATTTTGAACACAGTTTTGAAAAATGCCATATCTTGACCAAATTCACCCCCCCAGGTGTCGCGTACCCCCTTAAGAGGTAAATGACATTACTTTTTTTCCTTTTAATTGTTCAAAGTAAATATAAGATATTATGCTGAACACAAAGCAATGATATTCAGTGCCTCATTATTTCAACAATTTTATGGTGATCACTATCATGTGCTGTCTATTGATTTCAATGTTGTTTTCCTTCCATGAGAATTATGAAATATTTATCCTTTTTTTAAGTCACCATACAAACAGCATGGCTACATTTAAGAGGTAAATGACATTACTTTTTTTCCTTTTAATTGTTCAAAGTAAATATAAGATATTATGCTGCACACGATCATGTTCGCCGTATACATTAATGACATGAATGAAGGCGTGGAGTGCTATATGAATTTTTTTTGCAGATGATGCAAAATTACTTAAGAAGGTAAAACGGAAGAGGACTGCAACTCATTGCAACAAGATCTGGACACGATATGGAACTGGACTCAAAAGTGGGAAGTGAAATTTAATATAAAGAAATGCAGTATAATGGAATTTGGAAAGAGTAAAAACAGAATATCAAAAGATTACAGAATTGGAGAAGAAAAAATAAAAAAGGCAAACTCTGAAAAAGATCTTGAAGTGATGATTGGAAAGGACATGAAACCTGATAAGCATATAAATAAAATATTCGGAGAAACCTACAATTTATTGAGGTCAATCAAAGTGGCATTTACTTATATGGATGAAGAAATGATAAAGAAAATACTAACTACACTAATAAGACCAAAACTTGAGTACGCAGCATCACTTTGGACACCCAGTACCAAAAAGAATATTAAGAAACTAGAAAGATTACAAAGAGTGACAACCAAACTAGCACCAACTCTCGCCGAACTAACATATGAGCAAAGACTATCCAAATTGAACCTACCAACTCTGGAACAAAGAAGAGAAAGAGGAGATTTGCTGACTATCTACAGAATAATGAAAGGAATGGAAGTTTTAGACAGGAATGACCTGTTAGTGTGGGACAACGGTAAAACGAGAGGACACGGAAAAAAACTGAAAAAAGATAGTTATAGAAAAAACTTGAAAAGGAACAGTTTCCCACACAGAGCGATTAATACATGGAACAAATTAGACAACAAAACAGTATGTGCAAACACTATACAAGATTTTAAGATAAAACTTGATGCGGAGAGATACAAAGACGGGTCACCATGAGCATAGCTCCCCTCCCGTATATTACAACTAGGTAAATACAACTAGGTAAATAAATACACAAAGCAATGATATTCAGTGCCTCATTATTTCAACAATTTTATGGTGATCACTATCATGTGCTGTCTATTGATTTCAATGTTGTTTTCCTTCCATGAGAATTATGAAATATTTATTCTTTTTTTAATAATCTCAATATTTAATGTATTTACCTAGTTGTATTTTACGGGAAAGGGAGCTATGCTCATGGTATCCCATCTTCATATCTCGTTTTATCTAGACTGTTTTTAAATTCATGTATCGTTTTTGCATGCACCACATTTTCATCTAACTTGTTCCAAACATCTATTACCCTGTGGGGAAAGCTGTTCTTTTTCAGGTCTCTTCTATAATTGTCTTTCTTTATTTACTTTCCATGTCCTTTTGTATCTCTACCATCCCATTTTATTAGATCCTATCAATCATTTCCATGCCTTTCATGATTCTATAAATAGTTATCAAGTCCCCTCTTCTTTGCTCCAATGTCTGTAGTTCAAGTTTTGCCAGCCTCTCCTCATATGATAGTTCTGAGAGTGTTGGTGCCAATTTCATAATTGCTCTTTGTATTCAAGTATTGTTATGCATTTTTTTGTTCTTGGTGACCACGTCGTCGCTGCATACTCCAATTTTGGTCTTATCAAAGTGACTAGTATTTTCTTCACCATTTCTTCGTTCAGGTATGAAAATGCCACTTTGGTTGATCCTATCAAATGATAAGTTTCTCCAAAAATTTTGTTTATATGTTTCTCAGGGGACATATTCATAATAATGACTCCTGTGTCCTCTTTTTCTACTTTTTTAATTTCTTCCTCTCCCAATTTATATGATCCCACTATTCTTTTTTTGCTTCTTCCAAATTCCATTATACTACACTTCTTAATATTGGATTCCATCTCCCACTTCCAAATCCATTCCCATACTTTATTGAGATTACTCTGCAACAACTCACAATCTTCTTCAATGGTCACTTTTTTCAACATTTTTGAATCGTCTGCAAAGAAGCTCGTATAACTTTCAATCCCTTCATCCATATCATTAATATATATAGCAAACATTATTGGAGTGAGAACTGTTCTTGTGGAACTCCACTAATTACCTCATCCCAATTGGAATGTTTGTCTCTTATCACTCTCATTTTCCTTTCATGCAAGAAGTCTTCCATCCACTTAAGTAGTTTGCCCTGTATTCCTCCTAGTTTCTAATTTCTTTAGCAATTTCTTATGTGGCACCTTATCAAAAGCTTTTTTCAGGTCTAGAAATGCACAATCAGTCCATCCATCTCTTTTTTGTATCATATCATTAGTCTTGAATAGAAACACATCAAGTTTGTGACAAATCTTCCTTGTCTAAATCCAAACTGCCTCGAATTTAGTACCGTACATTGTTTTTTTTTCCAAATGCTTTGCCCATCTAATTTTGATAATTCTTTTGCAATTTTTAGCTACCGTACTTGTAAGAGAGACCGGCCTATAGTATGTGGGATCTTCTTTGTTTCCCCCCTTATATATTGGTACTATATTTGCTTTTTTCCAATCTTCTGGAACTTTTCCTTCTTTCAATGAACTGCTTATTAGACTATGTATTTTGTCTGTAAATTCGTTCCTGCATTCTCTCAAAATCCAATTTGCCATTTCATGCAATTTTCTAACATTGAGATTACTCAAGTCTTTTATTATTTCATTCTTTGTTACTTCTTTCTCTTTCATAGGGGGGACTTTCCCCTCCCACTCCACATCTCTAAGTTGTATGTTCTCTCTTGTAAACACTGATTTAAAATGCTTGTTCATCATTTCTGCCATTTCTATTTCCTCTGTGTATTCTATTCCTCCTTGTTGTAGTTTCACTAATTCTTGTTTTTTTTTTAGTTTGTTTACAAATCTATAATATAGTTTTAGTTGATCTTTACATTTTTCTATGACATCCTTTTCATATTTTCTCTTTTCTTCTCTGCGCACTTGTACATATTCATTTCTATAACCAGTATATATTTTCCATTTTTCAGATTTTTTTGTCTTTCCTCCATTTTATCCAAGCTTTATCTATTTTATCTTTTAACTTGCTACATCTTTTGTTGTACCAACATTCTACATATCCTTTTTCTTGTTTTTGTCTTGGAACATACTTTTCCACTCCTTCCTTATAATTTTTTTTCAAGATTTTCCATTTCTCTTCTACTATTTACCTAGTTGTATTTTATGGGAAGGGGAGCTATGCTCGTGGTGTCCTGTCTTCATATCTCATTTTATCTTGACTGTTTTTAAATTTGTGTATTGTTTTTGCACACACCATTTTCTCATCTAACTTGTTCCAAATGTCTATTACTCTGTGGGGAGAGCTGTTCTTTTTCAGATCTCTTCTATAACTGTCTTTCTTGATTCTCTTTCCATGTCCTCTTGTATTTCTACTATCCAATTTTATTAGATCCTCTCTATCAATAGTTTCTATGCCTTTCATGATTCTACAAATAGTTATCAAATCTCCTCTCTCTCTTCTTTGCTTTAATGTTTGTAGCTCAAGTTTTGCTAGGCTCTCTTCATATGATAGTTCTGAGAGTGTTGGTGCCAATTTTGTAATTGCTCTTTGTATTTCAAGTTTTGTTATATATTTTTTTGTACTTGGTGACCATGTCATCGCTGCATATTCCAATCTTGGTCTTATCAAAGTGACTAGTATTTTCTTCACCATTTCTTCATCCAGGTATGTAAATGCAACTTTGATTGTTCTTATTGAATTATAAGTTTCTCCAAAAATGACACCTTGGTCTTTCTCGTTTTCTACTTTATTTCTTCTCCCAATTTATATGATCCCACTATTCTTTTTTTGCTTCTTCCAAATTTCATTCACTTTTACTTAGTGGTGACTTATATTCAATCTTGTCCACTATTTCAGGTTCTGATGTGATTATTAGGTATAGTTTTGATGGTTCTTCCTAATTTCTATACCTAGTATTCTCTTGTATCCATTGTGTCATTGTATGTTCTATGATCATATCAAGTAGTATATTTCCCCAATTAGTCATCCATTATAACTATTCTTCCTCCCTCTTCCATTACCTTATTTAGTGTTATCCTTGTGTCTTCTAACATATTCTTGTGTTCTTTCTCTTCCCACGAAGCCGTTTTAGGAGGCACATAATTTACCACAAACTTACTGCTCTTCTTGTCCCTGTCCTCTATTTCCACCATTATCATCTCCACTCTATTCTTTCCATATGTAACATTCCCCACATTTATATCCTTCTTAGTCAGGAACATAACTGCACCACCTTGTTTTATTTATCTGTTTTTAATCCAATAATTATATACACCATGTCCTACACTGTTGGGTGGTAATGGACCTTTCAATTTTGTCTCCACAACTGTCTCTTCCATTCCTAATATAATTATACATTTCTTTTTATCTAAGTCTCTTACTATATTCTCCTTCTCTCTCATCACTTTAATAACTATGTCCTTGGTGTGTTCCTTCATCTGTTGTTTCACTGTATCTCTAAATTCAATTTCATTATCCTCCAGAACTTTTCTCCAACCCTTTACCTCTTTTGCTATGGACTCTTTATTCTCTTTATTATTCCTCTTTAATTCCTCATCCTTTACTTCTTTGAACTGTCTTTTTAATTCTTCTATTTCTTTATTTAGGTTTTGGTTCTCCTTCTTTAGTTCTTCCAATTTATCAACTCTTTGTGTGATCAGTGCAAGCTGACTGAACCTAACCTTCCATGACTCATTCTTGTTAGTTTTTCCTCTAGACTTGCTAATCAGGGGAGGTTGTTATCTCCTCCCTCATTGAATCCATAGGAATAATCATCTCCACTTTCTAATGCGCTGCTCTTATCTATATTTCTAATTTTTATGCCTTTACTGATTTCTTCTACTTCACCTCTGTCGTCTGCACATCTCTTGTTTACATTCCTTCTGACGTCCAGAGCCCATTTATCCCCTTCCTCATTTTCTTCCATTTTCCTCAATAATCCCTCCCCTTCTCCTTTTTCTTCAGCTTCCCACTACACCACAAGCTTTCCCTTCCCTACTAATACAACAAAGGTACTCCCTCATTGAAATCCACAAAAATTGTGTGTTTTTTTTCAGAGTTCCAATCTTTGTCGTCAATTCGACGATTGTATTTACCTAGTTGTATTTTGCGGGAAGGGGAGCTATGCTCATGATGTCCCGCCTTTGTATCTTGCAGTGTCTAGTTTGTTTTTAAATTCATGAATGGTTTTTGTGCATACTATTTCATTGTCCAGTTTGTTCCAAGTGTCCAAAACTCTATGAGGAAAACTGTTTTTCTTCAGTTCTCTTCTATAGCTATGTTTTTTTATTTTCTTTCCATGTCCCCTTGTGTTTCTTTTGTCCCAGTTAAGTAAGTTCTCTCTATCGAGTACCTCTGTGCCTCTCATGATTCTGTAGATGGTCAATAGGTCACCTCTCTCTCTTCTTTGCTCCAGTGTCGGTAACTCCAGTTTAGCCAATCTCTCCTCGTATGATAGGTTTGCAAGTGCAGGTGCCATTTTTGTAGCTGCTCTTTGGATTCTTTCTATTTTCTTTATATTCTTTTTGGTACTGGGGGACCACAATGTCGCCGCATACTCTAATCTAGGCCTTATCAATGTAACCAATATTTTTTTTTATCATGTCTTCGTCCAAGTATGTAAACGCCACTTTTATTGATCTTAGGAAGTTGTAAGTCTCCCCGACAATTTTGTTAATCTGTATATCATAGGACAAGTCGTTCGTGATAATTACTCCCAAATCTTTTTCGGATCCTACTTTCTTTACTTCTTTGGTTCCAATTGTATATTTTCCTGATATTCTGTTTTTGCTTTTTCCAAACTCCATTATGCTACACTTCTTAGTATTAAAGTCCACTTCCCATTTCTGACTCCAGTTCCATACCCTATTTAGGTCTTCTTGCAGTGCTTCACAGTCCTCCTCGGTTTCTATTTTCCTTAGCAGTTTGGCGTCATCGGCAAAGAAGCTCATGTAGCAGTTCACGTCCTCGTCCATGTCATTCATATAGATAGCAAACATTATTGGTGCCAGCACAGATCCTTGCGGTACTCCACTGATCACCTCTTTCCAATCTGAATATTTTTCTCTGAGCACTACTCTCATCTTTCTACCAGTCAGAAAGTCCTCTATCCATTTTAGTAGGTTTCCTTGTATTCCTCCTATGTGTTCCAGTTTTTTTTAGTAGTTTTCTGTGTGGTACTTTGTCAAAGGCTTTTTGCAAGTCTAGGAATGCACAATCAGCCCATCCATTTCTTTCTTGCACTATGTCTATTAGTCTTGAGTAAAAGCATATTAAGTTTGTGGAGCATGATCTTCCTTGTCTGAATCCGAATTGTCTTGGGTTTAATATGTCATTGTCTTCCAGATGTTTTACCCATCTTTTCTTGATTACTTTCTCACAAATTTTGGCTATGGTGCTTGTTAGTGATACTGGCCTATAGTTGGTGGGTTCTTCTTTGTTTCCTCCTTTGTGTATTGGTACAATGTTAGTGTTTTTCCAGTCCTCGGGTATCTTTCCTTCTTTGAGTGAGCTGTTTATTAAGATGTGTATTTTGTCTGTTAGTTCTTCTTTGCACTCCTTTAGAATCCAATTTGCAATACCATCCGGGCCATGTGATTTTCTGATGTCCAGCCTTCATAGATGTTCTGATATTTCCTTTAGTGATGCTGTAAACTCATTCATGAGGGGAGATTTCTTGTTTTTATCTATGTCACAATTTGGTATTTTCTCTCTGGTGAAAACAGATTTAAAGTGATTGTTCATGACTTCGGCCATCTCTAAATCTTCTGTGTATTCTAAGTTTCCTTGGCATAGTTTCACCATTTCCATACCGATAGAATAGTTTGGGTTGCTCTTTGCATTTGTCTATAATATCCTTCTCATGGTTCCTTTTTTCCTCTCTTCTCACATTGACATACTCATTTCTATAGTTAACATAAATTTGCCATTTGCTTTGTTTTTTGTCTTTTCTCCACTTTTTCCAAGCTTTGTCCCTTCTGTCTTTTGCCTCACTGCATCTTTTGTTGAACCAACATTTAATGTACTCTCTCTCTCGCTTTTGTCTTGGTACATGCCTGTTTACACCTTCATTGTAGTTTTCCATCAATATATTCCATTTCTCTTCCACTGTTGTTTCTTCCCTGTAAAATATTTCCCAGTTTGCATTCCGGAAGAATGTCTTTAGTTTTGTAAAGTCTGTTTTGTTGTACATCAGTCTTCCTTTCCTATGCTTTTCGTTCCTCTCTATGTCTATTTCTTCCGTTAGTACAGTTTCGATGAGTACATGGTCACTCTTTCCAATTGGTGTCTCATACTGGACTTTATGCACTATTTCAGGTTCTGTTGTAAATATTAGATCTAGTTTCAATGGCTCTTCATTATTTCTGTACCTTGTGTTTTCATGGACCCATTGGGTCACTGTGTACTCCATGGTCATATCTAGTAGTACATTGCCCCACGAGTCATCTCCTTGCACTGTCATGCTGTCCCAACAAATTTCTTTGCAATTGAAGTCCCCCATAATTACCAGATTACCCTTACCCATTAGTATCTCATTGAGTGTGTGTGTGTGTTTGTGGATGCATGTGTTGTGGGGTACTAGTTGTTGTAGATGTTTGAGTAGTCTGAAGTTGGGGTTGTTTTCTTGTTAAATCCTGAGCAAATATCAAATACAAAATCAAATTATGTCATTACAAAAAGATGTTTAGAATATAGGTGGAGAATGGCATAGTAATTAGAAAAAATAGTAATTATATACTTACATCATGTATTCTTTCATCCAGACATGATGCAACTTGCTGAGAAGTTGCCACAATTGCCATTGGGTGACCATTACCTATTGAAAGAACAAGAAAATCTACATTAGAAACACACAAGATGCCTTTCAAAGAACAAAACCATACACAAGATTAGAATTAATAATAAAGACATAAATGTGGTGTTAAGGTCATGAAAACAAGCTGAAAAAGACAAAATGCCTAAGGAATATATATATATATATATATATTCTGTTGAAAACGACAGCAAATTCATTAGAAATTAATTTCTTTCTTAAACTTTCTAGCTTTCGGAAAGTAGATTTCTAGGGGAATGAGAGGGGAAGAAGCAAATTTCCAATTGACATTAGTAATTTATATTAACACAGAAGTCTATGTTATATACAAAATAAATGAAAATAAACAAAACACAGTATAATAAACCCAAGACGTTTTGCAGATCGTTCTGCATCTTCAGTTGGAGTGAAGGGAAGTGTGACCAAGACAAGTATAAATATGTATAAAGGAAAACTTGGAGAGGTCACTTAATGACTCTCCTCTGTTTGGCTGGCGCTATTTGGTTGGTTCCTAAGCCTAGCCGATCGCCTAAGGCATGACATTTTATCCTCTGCGGGGATATTTTGGACCTTTATGGGTGTTCTCCGATCTGGTGGTTGTATTTTGGTGAGCAAATGTCTCCTGCGTGTAGGTTTCATGCTGGGGAGGAGGGAGAAATCATTTGTTTGTACATTAATAATAGGTTGTAAATCTTTTATGATTACAGCCTCCAAAATGGTCAAACGTTGGAGGTCCTTCTCCTCTGCGACGATTTCTGTGTTGTGTACCATGGTTTCCCTGTCTAGATGGCGTCTGTGGTGGGTCCAAAGGTGTTGTTTCGGTCCTCCTTGTTGTAGGTGAAGGGTGATTCTTCTGGACAGGGTGGTAGTTGTCCTTCCCACGTAGGTAGATAGGGGCATACAGTCCTCCCCGCAGAGGATAAAATGTCATGCCTTAGGCGATCGGCTAGGCTTAGGAACCAACCAAATAGCGCCAGCCAAACAGAGGAGAGTCATTAAGTGACCTCTCCAAGTTTTCCTTTATACATATTTATACTCGTCTTGGTCACACTTCCCTTCACTCCAACTGAAGATGCAGAACGATCTGCGAAACGTCTTGGGTTTATTATACTGTGTTTTGTTTATTTTCATTTATTTTGTATATAACATAGACTTCTGTGTTAATATAAATTACTAATGTCAATTGGAAATTTGCTTCTTCCCCTCTCATTCCCCCAGAAATCTACTTTCTGAAAGCTAGAAAGCTTAAGAAAGAAATTAATTTCTAATGAATTTGCTGTCGTTTTCAACAGAATATGCTTAAAAGAGAATCTCCTGCCACGCTTCACGAATATATATATATATATATATATATATATATATATATATATAAAATCAAATCAAAAGTTTCCTATGTAGGTGTGTCTATCTATATACATCATACATACATATACCAAAGGCTTTTTCCCCCTTACATGGGAGGTAGCCAGAAAACAAAGGCATAAAAACCATTTCCTCTCATTCCATCCCTAATACACTCCACTCCCCTCCACCCTCCCTCTTATCTTGGCATTTCCTGGACGATGGGTCATCCCTGCATCTTGTCCACTGCCCTGGGTCAGAAGCAGTGTCACAAGACAGCACATCCACAGCATGGCCGCTTCATTAAATCGACAATTCCCCCTCTCCATCCCCTCATGCAGAAAAGGAGAAGATAGCAGAGCAATTCCTTCGGGCTGCATCAAGTTTTTCTCACACTTACTACCTCACCCCCCATCCCCCTCCCATTCCACCTCATGCATCACAATAACATCCATATACAACCATTCTCTATTCACCCGTCTTCTGTCCTCTCCCGTCCTTCCTCAACTGACATTCCCCTCTTCTCCAAAGCCCCTTTTACCTCATCCATCCATCTCATCCTAGGTTACAAGGGGCTTTTTCCCATTTACAAGGGAGTTAGCCATATCAAAAAGTACATACCTATTCCAACCCATTTCACTCCCATCCACCACCCTTCCCTCCCTCTCATATTAGCTCTTCCTGGATCAGAAGCAATGTAGCAAGACAGTACATCCACAGCAAAGCTGATTTACTTAATCAGCGACCCCTAATTCTCCATCCCTTCATGTAAAAAAAGGGAAGACAGGGAGAAATCCATTTGGGCTGCATCAAAATAGCAGTTACACATAACCACTCCCTACTCCCTCCCATCCCCCATTCCTCATTTCCTTGCATCACAGCATCATCTATACACACAAGCAAACCTCCAGACTAACAACATGAAAAATTTGAGCTCCTGAGGAACAAGTTAAAAGTGGAGTGTCTCAACAGTGTCGTATTAGCAGGATGCTTTGGTGGTGTTAAATGGGAAGGGGTGTTAGTGGATACCCGAGATGGCTAAATCACAGCGTAGTGAGTATTGAAGCAAAATGGAAGAAAAGGTTGACAGGCCAGAGAAGCCCAATGGTGGTGGCACGTTGAGTCATAATGTAAACATGTACCAAGAGCCATCTATCAGTGCAAGACCGAAGCATAATGTGAGCTTCAGGTCACCTCTGGGTACGAAAAGATTTCTCTTAGACAGTGGCGATGAGGGACATTTTTCTGGATTTAGTGGGTATGAAAAAAGACTTTTTAGTAGGATTATAGACATAGAGAGGGAGGTGAGACTTACGAACAAATCATGGAAGCAAGAGACTAATGATTTATGGAAGACGAATCAAGAAATAAACAAAGAAGTAAACTTAAAAAAAATGTAAATACTGAAATAAAAGAAGGGGGTGCACTAAAAAAAGAACTGGCCAAGTTAACCACTTCCATACAGTGATGCCTACGTAG
Organism: Oratosquilla oratoria; assembly: GCF_046742065.1. Classification (NCBI taxonomy): domain Eukaryota; kingdom Metazoa; phylum Arthropoda; class Malacostraca; order Stomatopoda; family Squillidae; genus Oratosquilla; species Oratosquilla oratoria. Next base: position 10,302,343 of record NC_134792.1, read on the forward strand.
GCAGCATGAGGAGCAAGTGGGTACTCGATGATGCCGACATCGGCATCTTGATTATATTTATTGTAGTCGTACCTACATAACCTCCATTCTCTCTAAACTGGCTTCATCATATTTTCTATGGTTATCAAAATTCATGGGTGAAAGAGAACGAATGATTGAGCACTGACTTTATCTTTTATAATGCGATTATGATGCAACATCGCATGTCGTACAGCTAATACTGCCAGACGTGCGATGTGCCCCGGAGTGAAGAGGTTAAAATGTGAAAATGAGAGGTTGTAAAATAGTGACAACACTAATAGTGAGACCATATAGACAGAGGTAAATGAGCAGATAAAGGCAATGACCATAAAAAAACATAGGAGAGGATGATTTACAGCTCAGGAATGGAGGAAAGACCAAGAAAAAGATAAGGTAATTTTTAAAGAAATAGTTCATCAACAAATGCAGGAGAATGCCGAAGATGCAGTCATCAAGGTAATCAAAGAAAAAGAAAATCTAGTAAGAGATACAGTAGAAAAAAAAAAAATGTATAGTAGTATATGGTCTACAGGAAAAACATTACCTAAATTGGTCCCTGAGAGAGAGAGAACAAAAAGAATTGACAAGAAAAGTTCTAAAAGTAGTACAAGATGAAGAACAAGAAACAGAAAAGGAAATAAAGGAAGTGCACAGAATGGGTAAATATAAATATGAAGGGAAAAAATTTACCCCTAAAGATTAAGGTCACAAATGGCAGTGGAAGAAATTTGAGCAAAAAGAGGAAAATCAGTAAGAAGCAAACACTACAAAAGTATATGGATAAAAAGAGACATGAATGATGAGGAAAGAGAAAGAGATGAGACATTAAGTGAAGCTAAAGATAAAACAAAAAAGAACAAAGACAGAAAATGCAGTTCAATTGGTATATTCAAGAATAAAAAAAGGGGAAAAAAAAAAAGCAGAGAATGAGATGGAGGGAATAGAAAATTAAAAGTAGCTTATACCAATACAGATTAATCTCAAGATTAAACGAACTAAATGATTGCCTGTCAGAAGAAAAGACAGACATAATGGGAATTGTGGAGACAAAATTAAGGGATCCACTATTACCAAGCAGTGATGGACATGGATTAATCATTGGCTTAGAAACAGAGAGGAGATACAGGATTGAAGAGTTATGTTCCTGGTTAAGAAAAAATTAAATGTGATGAAAGTTACACATGGAGAAAACAGGGTGGAGATTATCACAATAGGGGTCAAAGATAGTGACATGAAAAGCAGAAAGTTTGCAGTGATTTATGTGCCCCCCCAAAACGGGGTCTTGGAGAATGATTACTCTAAAATGTTAGATGATACAAGGCTTTCATTAAATGAGATGATGAAGGATAGAAGTAACGCAGTACTTATGGGAGATTTTAACTGCAAAGAAATCTGTTAGGAAGATATGACAGTGAAAAGTGAAGAGGATCAATGAGGAAATTTACCTAGTTGTATTTACCTAGTTGTATTTTGCGGGAAGGGGAGCTATGCTCGTGTTGTCCCGCCTTTGTATCTTGCAGTGTCTAGTTTGTTTTTAAACTCATGAATGGTTTTTGCGCATACTATTTCATTGTCCAGTTTGTTCCAAGTGTCCAAAACTCTATGAGGAAAACTGTTTTTCTTCAGTTCTCTTCTATAGCTATGTTTTTTTATTTTCTTTCCATGTCCTCTTGTGTTTCTTTTGTCCCAGTTAAGTAAGTTCTCACTATCGAGTACCTCTGTGCCTTTCATGATTCTGTAGATGGTCAATAGGTCACCTCTCTCTCTTCTTTGCTCCAGTGTCGGTAACTCCAGTTTAGCCAATCTCTCTTCGTATGATAGGTTTGCAAGTGCAGGTGCCATTTTTGTAGCTGCTCTTTGGATTCTTTCTATTTTCTTTATATTCTTTTTGGTACTGGGGGACCACAATGTCGCTGCATACTCTAATCTAGGCCTTATCAATGTAACCAATATTTTTTTCATCATGTCTTCGTCCAAGTATGTAAACGCCACTTTTATTGATCTTAGCAAATTGTAAGTCTCCCCGACAATTTTGTTAATCTGTATATCATAGGACAGGTCGTTCGTGATAATTACTCCCAAATCTTTTTCGGATCCTACTTTCTTTACTTCTTTGGTTCCAATTGTATATTTTCCTGATATTCTGTTTTTGCTTTTTCCAAACTCCATTATGCTACACTTCTTAGTATTAAAGTCCACTTCCCATTTCTGACTCCAGTTCCATACCCTATTTAGGTCTTCTTGCAGTGCTTCACAGTCCTCATCAGTTTCTATTTTCCTTAGCAGTTTGGCGTCATCGGCAAAGAAGCTCATGTAGCAGTTCACATCCTCATCCATGTCATTCATATAGATAGCAAACATTATTGGTGCCAGCACAGATCCTTGCGGTACTCCACTGATCACCTCTTTCCAGTCTGAATATTTTTCTCTAAGCACTACTCTCATCTTTCTACCAGTCAGAAAGTCCTCTATCCATTTTAGTAGGTTTCCCTGTATTCCTCCTATGTGTTCCAGTTTTTTTAGTAGTTTTCTGTGTGGTACTTTGTCAAAGGCTTTTTGCAAGTCTAGGAATGCACTATAGAACTATAGAACATACAATGACTATAGAACATACAATGACACAATGGGCAAAAGAAAATGCAAAATTTAGAAATAATGAAGAACTGTCGAGACTAGATTGATTATTTACACCAGAACCTGAAATTGTGGACAAAATTGAATACAAGACACCAATCGCAAAGTGTCCATATATTACTCGAGTTAGATCTAAATGAGGAAATATATATATATATATATAGAAATGAGAAACACAGAAAAGGAAGACTGATGTATAGTAAAATGGACTTTGAGAAACTTACAAAAAAAAATCTTAAAGTTGGAAAAAATTCTACAATGAAGAAACATTAGTGGAAGAAAATGGATGATTCTGATGAAAATCTACAAAGGAGTGGATATGCCCCAAAGCAAAAAACAGGAAAAGGTGTATATTAAGTGCTGGTTTAACAGAAGGTGTAGCAAAGCAAAATATAGAAGAGATAAAGTTTGGAAAAGATGAAAAAAAAAACCAGAAAGTGGCATATATACATCAAAGAAATTAATACAACCACTCCTCGTTTAACGACGACAATTGGGACCAGCGCGCCGCCGTTAACCGAAAGTGTATACATATACGTACATGTACTGTATGTACAATGTCCAGCAATACATGTATCTTTATTTTCGTGTATTTTCCCTCTTTTATACAGTACAGGTACTCCTCGTTTAACGACCTACTCGGTTAACGACAACTCGGAGTAACGACGGGCTTTATGACGTCGTTTAACGTAAATCTCCCGAAGTTACGACGTCGTGTACGATAATCAAGTTGGCTGAGGCAAATTTGTATGATGTTATAAATGAACTTGTACGGTGGATATTACCTGTGAGGCAAAGTGTTCTGAAGCTTAGGTCTACATTACCATCCTGCAAGCTGCAAAAACTACCTGGGGTACAGTGTATACCGGTAGTGGTAAATTTTTAGTTTCGACCATGGGCGCAATATAACAATAGAAAATTAATTATTAATTTTGTAAATTATAATGTATCAACGTAATATGCAATTCTGTGAGCGGAAATGAAAAAAAAAAATGCTAAAACAGATTTCGTAAGTAACGAAGTCATGTCGGACGAATGGTACACCATGTTTGTTATGATAGATGCCGATGTCGAAGAAATGAAAGGATGATAAATTAATTCGTCTAACCTAAACTAACACAACCTGTGTTTAATAAATCATTACCTGCAAATTAAATGTTATCCTGCTTGTCCTCGTTGTCGTCGTCGTGAGAGACGTTGGCAGACAACAAGATGGCGTCCCGAGCCTATGCTACCGACTTCTTTCATTAGCATATTTTCTTATAGCATGGTATTTTTTACTTTCATTTCCACCCACAAAATTGCATATTACGTTGATACATTTTAATTTACAAAATTAACAATCAATTTTCTATTGCTATATTGCGCCCATGGTCGAAACTAAAAAAAATACCCCGGTATTCAATATGGAATGTCAGCATACGCGGATTTGGTCATATACGGTAATTTTAGGAACCTAACCACCGTAAATAAACAGTAAATAAAGCTTTAATGTACTGTATAAAAGAGGGAAAATACATGAAAATAAAGATACATGTATTGCTGGACATTGTACATACCAAGATCGAGAGAATACAAGGTCTGCTCGCGCGCATGTTGTGACGTCATCTGAAGGGGAGCCCACAGAGAAAATGGTGAAAACGTAAGTGAAAAATGTTAGGTAAAAGAGAAAACGTACAGGCACCACAGAGTTTCTGGGAGACTTACCTATTTCATGTTCTGCAACCGTTAAAATGGGGGTTTCATTTTGGAAAAATGTTCTTGTGGTTTATCTTTGACATATTTAATAAAGAAACAGACGATGCAGTTAAAACTGGTGATTGACGTAAACGCCATCTAGTGAGAGAGCCGCACAGTAAAATGTATGTGGACGAAGCGGCTCTCCGTGAGCTTTCCCGTCTTTCCTATATATTCTTTGGGCCAAGCACTTCTAGTGACGTCAATGCGCAAACGACCTAAATACTGGATAGCTGTTGAGTAGACCTTGTATTCTCTCGATCTTGGTACATACAGTACATGTACGTATATGTATACACTTTCGCTTAACGACCAATTCGGTTAACGACGGCGCGCTGGTCCCAATTGTCGTCGTTAAACGAGGAGTACCTGTACATTAAAGCTTTATTTACTGTTAATTTACCGTGGTTAGGTTCCTGAAATTACCATAATGACCAAATCCGCGTATGCTGACATTCCATATTAAATACCGGGGTATTTTTTTAGTTTCGACCATGGGCGCAATATAGCAATAGAAAATTAATTATTAATTTTGTAAATTAAAATGTATCAACATAATATGCAATTTTGTGGGCGGAAATGAAAGTAAAAAATACCTTGCTACAAGCAAATATGCTAATGAACGAAGTCAGTAGCATAGGATCGGGATGCCATCTTGTCGTCTGTCAATTGACGGCCTCGGTACTTCCGACTACCTCGCCAGGTATATTTTCTTGAAGGAATGTTATGGTGCGGAGATACATGCATTCCTTCAAGCTGCAAGAACTTTGTATACCCTGCAAACTGAGAGAGTGGTTGAAAAGCCCGCCATCGTCTCTCACGACGACGACAACGAGGACGAGCCGGATGACATTTAATTTGCAGGTAACGATTTATTAAACACAGGTTAGGTTAGTTTAGTTTAGGTTAGACGAATCTATCATCCTTTCATTTCTTCGACGTCGGCATCTATCATAACAAACATGGTGTACCATTCGTCCGACATGACTTCGTTACTTACGAAATCTGTTTTAGCACTTTTTTGTTTTTTATTTCCGCTCACAAAATGGCATATTACGTTGCTATATTGCGCCCATGGTCGAAACTAAAAATTTACCAATACCGGTATATACTGTACTCCAGGTAGTTTTTGCAGCTTGCAGGATGGTAATATAGACCTAAGCTTCAGAACACTTTACCTCACAGCTAATATCCACCATACAAGTTCATTTAAAACATCATACAAATTTGCCTCAGCCAACTTGATTATCGTACACGACGTCGTAACTTCGGGAGATTTACGTTAAATGAATATTGGTCTGTCATAAAGCCCGTCGTAACTTCGCGTTGTCGTTAACCGAGTAGGTCGTTACACGAGGAGTGGTTGTATGTAAAAATACACAGGGAAGAAAAAAGAATCTATGAAAAAGACAATAGAAAAATGTAAGGATCAGCCAAAACTATTCTATATGTAAATGGCCAACTAAAAAATAAATAGGAAATAGTGGAACTATGCCAAGGGAATATGAAATACAGTCAACTCTCAATTAACGAGAGGGTTACATTCCTGAAGACGTGTTAATCAAAATTGCGTTAGTTAAACATATTTTTTCCATAGGAAATAATGGTAATGTGTGTGTGTGTGTGTGTGTGGGGGGGGTTAGGTTCCGGGACACTGGAAGTCTTGTCTATTTTGGGATTTTGTTACTCTGAACTTGAACAAGCACTTTATCAATATATTTGTAGGCTACAGAAACAACAAAAACACACATTCTTTGTATTTATTTGTAGTACACAGCTATCTATTCTATGTGCGCACTCATTACCAGCCACTCTCCGCCTCACTCGCCTCTTCCTCCAACTCCCGGGCACTCGTCACCAGTCCCTCTTGTCCCCAGCCACTCTCCAGCTCATTTGCCTCTTCCTCAGACTCCCGCTGTCCTTGCTCACCAAGCTGTCCTTCCTCACCCCACTGTCCTTCCTCAACCCGCTCTCCTTCCTCTTCCTTCACTGGCTTCATTTTGAAGAATTGACTTAGTTTTGTCTGCATTGTGACTTTTTTCTTTTGAGATAGCATGATTTTGTGGCAGTTTATGTTAGCCATGACTTTTCTTGCAACTGTTGCACTTCTATCAACGTTTGGATTGTTGGCTTCTAGGATGTCAAGTGTGTCCCTTATGGATGAAAGAGCTTTCTCCAGATCCTTTCTGGTCAACACTCTCTCAGGCTCTGGGGTTTCTGGTGTAGACCGAGACTCTGCTGAACTGTAGCTTCTCCCTCTCCAACAGTTCTTCATTTAACAAGTCCACACTGTGTGATTCTAAGAGTTCAGCGATGTCTTTCTCCTAAATTTAATGAAATCTGACTTCCTTGGCCTTGGCAAGGCATTCCAAGTTTGACTGGGAAACTGTTTCTTGGATGTCAAACCCAGTAAAATTGTAGACTAATTGAGGACAAAGATTTTTCCATACTCCATTGAGGCACTTCCTTGGCACTTGCTCCCAAGATTCTTTGATGAATCTGATAGCATCTCTGATAGTAAAGTTCTTCCAATATTCCTTCACAGTCAGCTTGTATTTGTTTGTCCTCTCAACCATGTCAGTAAGAGTTGAGCATAGGTAATATGACTTGAATGTCTTGATTATCCCCTGGTCACATGGCTGAATCAGAGACATGGTGTTGGGTGGCAAGGAAGCAAGCTGAATGTTGCTGGATAAGTTCTCTACAGATGGAGGATGGCTGGGGGCATTTTCCAGAATTAGGAGAATCTTGAAGGGCAGGTCTTCCCTCTTGCAGTAGAATTCCAGTTCTTTCTCCATCTTCCCAAAGTGATCCTTGAATATGGTGCCCATCATCCATCCTTTGGCATTGGAGTACCAATGACAAGGGAGGAAGCTCTTGACGTAGCCCTGTGAAGACACAAGAACAAACAAAATTAGTTTACCATTAATTGTGGGTTGGTGACACCATTTTCTTTTTTGTTTTGGTGTAGAACAGAAAATGAGAGTTTACAATCTCTAAATTATTCATTTCTCTGTAACAATTTTTCAAGCTTTTATGACTTATAATCATGGTCCATACATTTAAAAATTAGTTTACCATTAATTGTGGGTTGGTGACACCATTTTTTTTTTTTTTTTTTTTTTTTGTGTAGAATGGAAAATGAGAGTTTACAATCTCTAAATTATTCATTTCTCAGTAAAAAAAATTCAAGCTTTTATGACTTACAATCACGGTCCATACATTTAAAAATTAGAACAGAAAATGAGAGTTTACAATCTCTAAATTATTCATTTCTCTGTAACAATTATTCAAGCTTTTATGACTTACAATCATGGTTCATACATATAAAAATTAGTTTACCATTAATTTTAGGTTGGTGACACAGTTTTCTTTTTTTGTTTTGGTGTAGAACAGAAAACGAGAGTTTACAATCTCTAACTAAATTATTCATTTCTCTGTAACAATTTTTCAAGCTTTTATGACTTATTATCACAATCCTTACCTTTAAAGCTCGTGGATTTTCGGAATGGTAGACAAGGGCAGGCTTCAACTTGTAGTCTCCTTCAGCATTGGCACCCAACAAGAGAGTAAGGTGATCCCTAGAGGCCTTAAATCCAGGTGCTGTCGACTCCTCTACCAAGATGTATGTCCAACCTGGCAGTTTTTCCAATATAGACCAGTCTCATCTATATCAACTACTGTATCTGCTTGGAGGTGTAGCCACCTTCCTTAATGATGAATGATGGTCTTGAGGGTAGCTGGATAAGCTTTAGCTGCTGCTACATCAGCAGAGGCAGCTTCCCCAGTCATCTTCAGATTGTGGAATCCATAGCGTTGTTTGAAGTTGGAGAACCACCCAGAACTTCCTTGGAATGTCTTGCATTTGCCTTCCTCTCTCTTGTCTTGTATATCCTTGTAGAGGCTTACAGCCTTAGCCTGTATAATATCCATGCTGATGGGGACATTGGCCTTACTCTGGTGCTGTATCCACTGCGCCAACATCTCCATCCTCTCCATCTCCGTGGATCTTACATGGGAGCACTGTGTGGAAGAAGCTGCTGTACCTGCGACAGCACTACCATGAATCTTGTCAGCATTTGTCCTGATGGTGCACAACATGCTCTCATTCAGTCCCATAGCATGCACAATCACAGAAGTCTTTTCTCCCCGAACATATCTATCCAACACTTCTATTTTCTTTTCGATTGTGGGAGTCTTTCTTGATTTCTTAGGAACACTTTCCTGTGAGGTGGAAGGACGCTTGGGTGCCATAGTAGAGTAAACTTGTACACAGACACTTCCACTCACAGTGTGAGCTAGCTTCAGACTGAGATCAAAACAGAGTGTGGAAGACTGACCGCACGGAGTCCCTCTCTCTCAGTGCTCTTACCGCCAAATCAAATAGTGTTAAATCGAAATTGTCACGTTATTTAAAATTTTTCCTTAAGAATTAACTAGTGTTAGATCGAAAACACGTTAGTTAAACTCGTGTTAATTGAGAGTTGACTGTACTCAGAAGAAACAGAGATGGCTTCAGTCATGAGCAAACACTAGGTCAGTTTTCACTAAAGAAAATGTACAACATCAGGATGAAGGGAGAGAAGTGACCCCACCCCCCATGAAGGAAGTAATAATAACATAGAAAGAAATAATGGATAAAATAATGAACCTTGATATCAGGAAATTGCATGGCCCAGATGGAATAGTGAACTGGATATTAAAAGAATGTAAAGAACCAATAGACAAAGTATATAACATAATAAGTTGCTCACTCAAAGAAGAAAAAATACCAGAAGACTGGAAAAATGCTGATATCATACCAATTTATAAAGGAGGAAATAAGGAAGACCCAACAAATTACAGACCAGTTTTCTTTACAAGCATAGTAGCCAAAATTTGTGAAAAGTTATAAAAAGTAGATGTATAAAATATCTGGAGAACAATATACTAAATCCAAGACAATTCGGATTTAGACTGGGAAGATCATGTGCCACATATATGATCTATTACTCAAGACTACTAGATATAATACAGGAAAGGGATGGATGGGCTGATTGTGCTTTCCTATATTTACAAAAAGCTTTTGATAAAGTCCCAGACAGAAAACTATTAAGAAAACTGGAAACCATAGGATGGAGGACTTTTTGCATGGAAGAAAAATGAGTGTAGTGCTCAGAGATAAGAGTTCTATTTGGGAAGAGGTGATTAGTGGAGTTACACAAGGATCAGTATTGGCACCAATAATGTTTGCTATTTATGTGAATGACATGGATGAGGGTGTGGAATGTTACATGAACCTCTTTGCAGATGACACAAAACTGTTAAAGAAAGTGAATACTGAAAAGGACTGTGACTCACTGCAGAGAGATCTAAACAGGGTTTGGAAATGGAGTCAGAAGCGGGAAGTGGATTTCAACATTAAGAAATGTAGCATAATGGAATTTTGAAAAAAAAGGGACATCAGGACAATATAAAATTGGTGAAAAGTAAAAAAAAAAAAAAAAATTGGAATATGAAAAAGACTTGGGATTAATCATCACAAAGGATATGTCTCCTGACAAACATATAAACAAAATTGTTGGCAAAACCTATAACTTGCTAAGATCAATAAAACTGGCTTTCACTTGGATGAAGAAATGGTAAAGAAAATACTAGTCACACTGATCAAGACAAAATTGGAGTACACAGCAACACTATGGTCATCCAGTACTAAAAAGAATAAAAGGAAAATTGAGAGAATCCAGAGAGCAACCATGAATATGGTCCCAACACTATAAAAACTGCCATATGAAAACATTGTCAAAACTAGAATTACCAACTCTGGAACAAAGAAGAGAAAGAGGTGACTTGTTGACCATCTACAAAATTATGAGAGGTATAGAAATCCTTGATAGAGAAGACTTACTAAACTGGGATAAGAGAAACACTAGAGGACATGGAAAGCTCAAAAAGGACAGTTATAGAAGAGACCTGAAAAAGAACAGCTTTCCCCACAGAGTGGTGGATGTATGGAATATGGTAGATGAAACATTAGTGTGTGCAAAAACAATACAAGAATTTAAGAGCAAATTAGATATGGCAAGATACAGTGACGGGACGTCACCAGCGTAGCTTCCCTTCCCGTAAGATACATCTAGGTAACACAGCCATTCTCCAGTCACCCCCATCTTCTGTCTTCTCCCTTTCTCAACAGACATCCCCCTCTTGCTCAATGCCCCTTTCACACCATCTATCCATTTCATCCTTGGTCATCCCCTCAAGTTCACTCCATCCACCTCTGCCTTCCAAAATAATCTTTCTTCACTCATACTTTCTGTGTGTCCAAACCATTCCAATACAATTTTATCAGCCCTACATGGCATCTCCTTGACCACTCCCATTCTCCTCCTCATTTCTCACTCTATCCAACCTTGTTACCCCTACAATACTTCTCAGATATTTCATCTCAGGTGTGTCAAAAGGAGAAATACTTTGTATCCTCATTAGAAGATTCCACTGTAACATCTTTTAGTCCCAGAAAGTTGGCTCTTTTGGTTAGTCTGCACTGTCTACTAAGAAGTTTCTTAGATTCCCTATTGTGGGCCTCCTAGATGAGAGATGTGGGGCAACAGACTGATTGATTCATTTATGTCCTCAGCCTGGATTATTTCCTCTTCTAATCTGTCCTAGTTACTGTTTGTTAATCATATGTCAATTTTTTTTCCACATTAGAAGCTCTCATTCATGTGTAATTCATTCAATCCTATTTGTTCTCAATACTGCTCTATGGACACATTGTCAGTCAGTACACCTCTTTTAATTGTTTACAGTACATTTACACCACCAAAAATTTAATGCAATCCATTTTACACAAAACATGGCAGACAATACTTACCAATAGGCTTTCCTATAATGAGAATATCTGGAGAGACTGCCTGTACTTCAAATGACCAAAAGTGTGATCCAATTCGCCCCAAGCCAGTTTGCACCTCATCTGCAATGCATAAAGCACCCCTCTCTTTTACCATCCTGAAACAGAGAAAATAAAATAAACATGTACAAGGATTGTATATATGGGATAGATGAAAAGTCCCCATCTGGGGTATTGGCTGCATATTATTGTGGGGATAAAAGCTACTCAGTAGCATGCAGTTGACACTTTAGGGTTTATATGGGGCACCCCTATGGACCAGAGTCACACACCATTTTGTCTGTGATACAGGAAATCTCTATTCATTGAGAATAGATGCTACTTTATTATACTATGACTGTCCCTCTGTTATACTGTCTCCCACTCTTAATACCGTCCTGTACCACTTCTCTGAAAAATCACTTCCTTTTTTGCCAAACCCTGTGGTAGGGGAGAAAGAATACTGACAAAAACAGGATGGGGATCAGGACTTGGCATCTTTCTGTAATCCTAAAGGGAATATTCCTAAAAAAAGCAAAGGAATAAGAGGGCCTGGTAGTTTTCCAATCAGAACCCTAAGGTTTGGGACTTTTAACCCCTTCCATACGGTGCCGCACACGTAGGCGTCATGGACTTAGATCTCGGTGGCAGCAGCCAATGCCAGCCGTACGACGTGTCATAATAATACTCGCATCATAAAATATAGTCACCGCTTATATCGATCGTTCTCTCTTCACCCGTGAATTTTGATAACCATAGAAAATGCGATTACAAAAGAATTAGAAAGAATGTCAATATGGAGGGGCGACTACAATAAATATAATCAAGACGCCGATATGGCAGCCTCGCGAATACACTCGCTCCCCATGACGCGTACGTGTGCGGCACCGTATGGAAGGGGTTAAGTGCATGGATGTGGTACAAATGAGAGTAAATGGGAAGAGATAAGCAGTATGTTTGTGAGAAAAAAGGTAGATGTGTTGGCATTGAGTGAATCTAAGTTGAAAGAGAAGAGCGAGTTTGAGTTTGGGAGTGTAGCTGGGTGTCAGGAGTGAAAAGAGGACAAGGGAGAGAAGGGGTGGCTATAATAGTAAGTGAAGAGATAGCTAAGTGTGTGGTGGAGTGGAAGGAGGTTTCTTCAAGGTTAATGTGGATGAAGGTGAAACTGGGAAGGGAGATGTGGGTTTTTGTAAGAGCATATGGGCCTGGCAGTGAGGAGAGTGTAAAGGAAAAGGAAGTTTTTTGGATATATTTAAATGAGTGCATAGAGGGTTTAGGGAGAAATATCAATGTAGTGTGGGAGATCTCAGTGCTAGGGTAGGAGATGAACCAATAGACGGAGTGGTTGGGAAGTGTGGAGTTCCTGGAAAAAATCATAGAGGAGAGATGATAGTGATACGTCTAGAAAGTTGATCATAGCAAATACAGTGTTTAGGAACAAAGTCAAGCATAAGTACATATGGGAGAGGGTGGTGAATGGAAGGGTGGTAGATAGGGTTTTAATGGACTATTTAGTGGTAACCAGGAAAAGATTAGGAAGTTTTGGACATGCATGTTCTTACGGGAGAGGGTGGGGAAATATCAAACAAATTTTTGGTGGAAGGTAAGTAGAGAGTGGAGGGTAGATGGAGAAAGAGGAAAATGACAGAAGACAGGGTGCTTTGAATGAATTGCTTATATAAGAAAGAAAAGGAGAAGGAGTATAAGAACCTGAGAGAAGCATGGGAGGGAATGAAGGCTAGAATAGAACTAGGAGTGGAGGAGGTATGGTGATGTTTCAAGAAGAAAGTCACAAGGTGTGCAAAGATGGTGTGTGGAACAAGGAGGACAGGAGGAAATAGAAGGAAGGGTAGTGAGTGGTGGGATGTGGAACCAAAGAAGGTTGCAGAAGAGAAGAAACAAGCATTCACAGATTGGCTACAAAATAAGACGAGAGAATCATATGAGAGGTATAAGGAAAAGATAAATAAAGCACAAGATAAATGAGGCAAAAAAAGGAAAGATGTGAAATGGAGTAAGAGTATGACAGAAAATTTTGAAAGTAATAAAATTATGTTTTGAAAAGAAATTAAGAGAGAAAAAAGAGGCAAATCAAGTAGAGAAGAAAAGTTAAAAGGTGCAGATGGAGAAATGATAATGGAAGAGACAGCAGTAAGAGGAAGATGAGCATAGTATTTTAGGTACTTGATGAATGTGAAGGAAGATAGGGAGGGAAAGGTAATTGCAATGGAGGAGAAATAAGGAAAGATAAGGTGAAAGCAGTGATGAGAGCAGTTAAGGCACCTGGGTTAGATGGGTGTCATGCAGTGTCTAAACAAGAGAGGTACAGTGATGGTGGACTGTCTGGTGAGGTTGTTTAAAGGTCAACTGAGAAGGTTTTCAAAGAGGTGGTGAATATTTCCTAGATGTATGGCTTAGTCCATTTTTTATAAAATAATGCAAGAATATTATACAAGGTGACATATGTGGCAGGGAAGGGAGGAGTGGAGGTGGAGGTAGAATGTAGATTGAGAGAAGCGAGTAAATGCCTTGGAGGATTAAGAATTGTAATGAGAAATAGACATTTGGGAATGGATGCTAAGAGGAGACTGTATGAAGGAGTGATTGTGCCAACAGCACTGTGTGGGGCAGAAACATGAAACATAAGAGAGGAAGAGAGAAGGAGTTTGAATGTGTTTGAGATGAGGTGTCTGAGAAGTATGATAGGGGTTACTAGGCTAGATAGAGTGAGAGATGAGGTGAGGAGGAGAATAGGGGTGGAAAGGGAGTTGGGAGATAGGGTTGATGAAAGAGTATTAGGATGGTTTGGACACATGGAAAAAATGAGTGAAGAAAGATTAGTAAAAGAGGTGTAGAAGGCAGAGGTGGAAGGAGTGAATATGTGGGGGCATCCTAGGATGAGATGGATGGGGTAAAAGGGGCATTACAAAAGAGAGGAATGTCTGTTGAGGAAGGACGGGAGAGGACAGAATATAGGGGCAAGTGGAGAAGGGTTGTGTATGGATGATGCTGTGATACATGAGGGGGAGTGGGTGAGGGATGGGGGGTGAGGTAGTATGTGTGAGAGAAATTTGATACAACCCAAAGGAATTTCTCCCTAGCTTCTTTTCTGCAAGAGGGGACGGAGAGGGGGGGGGGTCGCCAAATTAATGAAGCAGCCTTGCTGTGGATGTGCTGTGTCCTGCGACACTTCTTCTGACCCACGGCAGTGGACAGGATGCAGGGATGACCATCATCCAGGAGGTGTCAAAATGAGAGGGAGGGAGGAGGGTGGAGGGGAGTGGAATATGTATGGGATGGAATAGGTGGGAGTGGTTTCTATGCCTTTTTCTTTTTTTGCTATCTTCCTGTGCATATGTATGTATGTATCTTCCTGTGTATATGTATGTATGTATCTCACTGGCTGAGTGGGTTAGGGAGTTGTTACTTGCAGCAAAGGTCAAGGTGAGGGCAGTTTGAGTCCTGCCACCGGCAAAGTTGAACCAAGGGCATGGTTCATTAAATTTCACGCCACAAAGCCCTCTGTGAGGAGAACCGTCCTAGCCTCCTGATAAGGGGAGTTGGGGGTGGGGTGGGGTGGGGTGGGGGGTTGTGACATTGAACCATATCATCATCAATATCATCACCTGTTTGTTTATTATTTAACTATACTTATGCATTTATTTAATTCATTATTATTTATATCATTGTAATTTTTTTTATCTTTTATCTATTTATTTATTTATTTACTTATTTCTTATTTATCATTATATTTTTTTTGCATCTGACCTACTCATGGACCAAAATGTCTCCTGCTGGCATGCTCTGCCTTTGCAATCCTTTGTAATAAGTAAGCATACCATACCTGCCCAGACAATAGGAGGTCCTGGTTTCAATTCCCAGGTAGTGACACTCCCTATCCAACACACTCTTGTTTTCTATGCATACATACATACATACAAAAACCAAAGGCTTTTTCCCCCTTACAAGGGAGCTAGCCAAAAAACAAAGGCATAAAATCAACTCCCACCCATTCCATCCCTATCACACTCCACTCCCCTCCACCCTCTTCCCTCCCTCTTACCTTGGCACCTCCTGGGTGATGGGTCATCCATGCATCTTGTCCACTGCCCTGGGTCAGAAGCAGTGTTGCAAGACATAGCACATACATTGCAAGGCCACTTCATTAAATTGGCAACCCACCCCCCCTATGTCCCCTCATGCAGAAAAGGAGATGGGGAGAAATCCCTTCGGGCTGCGTCAAATTTCTCTTACACATACTCCCTCATCCCCCATCCCCCACTCATTCCATCTCATGCATCAAAACATCATCCATATACAACCATTCTCCATTCACCTCTGTCTTCTGTCCTCTTCCGTTCTTCCTCAACAGACATTCCCCTCTTCCTCAAATCCCCTTTAACCCCATCCATCCATCTCATCCTAGGTCGCCCCCTTATGTTCACTCCTTCCACACTCTTTTACTAGTCTTTCTTCACTCATTCTTTCCATGTGTCCAAACCATCCCAATACTCTTTCATCCACCCTATCTCCCAACTCCCTTTCCACCCCTGTTCTCCTCCTCACCTCCTCATTTCTCACTCTATCCACCCTAGTAACCCCAATCATACTTCTCGGGCACCTCATCTAAAACACATTCAAACTCCTTCACTCTTCCTCTCTTATGTTTCATGTTTGTGCCCCATACAGTGCTGTTGGCACAATCACTCCTTCATAGAGTCTCCTCTTAGCATCCATTCCCAAATGTCTATTTCTCATTACACTTTTTAATCCACCAAGGCATTTACTCACTTCTCTCAATCTACATTCTACCTCCACCTTCACTCCTCCCTTTCCTGCCACATTTGCACCCAAGTATCTGAAACTAACAACTTCCTCCACTCTCTCTCCCTTAATATTCACTTCCAGTCTGCTGCAACTTTCACCCCTTGTACATCTCATCACCTTACTTTTACATATACACATACATATACCAAGGCTTTTTCCCCCTCACAAGGGAGGTACCCAAAAAGAAAAGGGCATAAAATCATTCACACCCATTCCATCCCTAAATACACTCCACTCCCCTCCACCCTCCCTCTCATCTTAGCTCCTCCTGGATGACGGGTCATCCCTGCACCTTGTCCACTGCCCTGGGTCAGAGGCAGTGTTGCAAGGCACAGCACATCCACAGCAAAGCTGCTTCATTAAATCAGCGACCCCCCCTCTCTGTCCCCCCATGCATAAAAGGAGAACATGGGGAGAAATCCCTTCGGGCTGCATCAAATTTTGCTAACATATACTACCTCACCCCCCCATCCCCTCACCTATTCCACCTCACGCATCACAACATCATCCATATAGAACCATTCTCCATTCACCACTGTCTTCTGTCCTCTCCCATCCTTCCTCAACAGACATTCCCCTCTTCCCCAAAGCCCCCTTCACCCCATCCATCCATTTCATCCTAGGACATCCCCTCATGTTCACTCCCTCCACATCTGCCTTCCATACCTCTTTTACTAGTCTCTCTTCACTCATTCTTTCCATGTGTCCAAACCATCCCAATACTCTTTCATCAACCCTATCTCCTAGCTCCCTTTCCACCCCTGTTCTCCTCCTCACCTCCTCATTTCTCACTTTATCTAGCCTGGTAACCCCCATCATACTTCTCAGACACCTCATCTCAAACACATTCAAACTCCTTCTCTCTTCCTCTTTTATGTTCCATGTTTCTGGCCCATACAGTGCTGTTGGTACAATCACTCCTTCATACAGTCTCCTCTTAGCATCCATTCCCAAATGTCTATTCTTCATTACACTTTTTAATCCACCAAGGCATTTACTCACTTCTCTCAATCTATATTCTACCTCCACCTCCACTCCACCTTTTCCTGCCACATTTACACCCAAGTATCTAAAACTATCCACTTCCTCCAGTCGCTCTCTCTTAATGCTCACTTCCAGTCTGCTGCCACTTTCACCCCTTGTACATCTCATCACCTTGCTTTTACCCACATTTATCTTCACCTTTCTTCTTTCACACACTCTCCCAAACTCTGTCATCAACTTCCTCAATCCCTCCTCCAATCCTGCCATGAGCGCAGTGTCGTCCGCAAACAAAAGCCGGCTCACCTCCCACTTTTCTCTATTTTCTTTAACCATCTCCAATCCCTGACCCACCACCCGATCCATGTACAAGCTGAACAGCCAGGGCGACATAACGCATCCCTGATGAAGTCCCACTTTTACCTCGAACCACTCGCTCTCTCCATTTCTAATCCTGACACATGTTCTACTACTCGCATAAAAACTCTTGACAGCTCCTAGAAGCTTTCCTCCTAGCCCGTATATCTGCAAAACCTCCCACAGTACCTTCCGTCTACCCTGTCGTACGCCTTTTCCAGATCCATAAAAGCCCAAAAAACATCCTTCCCCTTTCCTATGGCTTTTCCTATAGCTTTCTCACACATCTTTCTCACCTTACTTTTACCCACATTTATCTTTAACTTCCTTCTTTCACACACTTTCCCAAACTCTGTCACTAACTTCCTCAGTCCCTCCTATGATCCTGCTACAAGTGCAGTGTTGTCCACAAACAACAGCTGGCTTACCTCCCACTTTCCTCCATTTTCTTTAACCATCTCCAATCCCTGACCCACCACCCTTGCATTTACCTCTTGCACCACCCCATCCATGTATAAGTTGAATAGCCAGGGCAACACAACACATCCTTGATGAAGTCCCACCTCTACTACTCTCATAAAAACTCTTGACAGCTCCTAGAAGCTTTCCTATCCCATATATCTGCAATACCTCCCACAGTGCCTTCCTGTCTACCCTGTCATAAGCCTTTTCCAGATCCATAAAAGCCAATAAAACATCCTTACCTTTTCCTATAGCTTTCTCACATATCTGTCTTACCACAAAAATCTGATCTATGCAACCTCTACCTGTCCTAAATCCACACTGTTCCTCACCAATTACTCCCTCTCTTCCTCTCCTAATCCTCTCAATCAAGACCTTCCCATAAGCCTTCCCAACTACACTTCACAAGCTAATCCCTCTGAAACTACTACATTCACACTTGTCCCCTTTTCTCTTGTAAAGCGGAACTATACAGGCACTCCTCCAGCACTCTACCCTCTCTTAAACAAACATTAAATAGCCTCACCAGCCAGTCCACCATCACTGTACCTCCTTTTTTCAGACATTCTGCATGACATCCTTCCAACCCAGGTGCCTTACCTGCTCTCATCATCTTAACAACTGCCTTCACTTCATCGTTCCTTATTTATCCTCCATTTTCCTCACTTGTCACGGTCATTTTCTCAGCACTTCCCACTGCAACTACCTTTCCCACCCTATTCTCATTCACATTCAACTTCCTAAAATACTCTGCCCATCTTCCTCTTACTACCTTCTCTTCCATTATCATCTCTTCCTCTCTTTGTAGGATAGTATATTTCCATTACTGTAAGAAATGTGCGCGCAGTGTTACCGCTTGCATTACTCCATGTATCTGTGTATACTCCATGGCGAGTCTGTTCTGCTCTGCACCTGCGCGTGCTTCAGTGGGCACACGTGCGTGGTAGAGGGAGGTCCCCGTTCTCTACACGCCCCAGAATTTAGTTACTTTATAATAAACCAAGGAATCACTGCATACGGACTCTCCTTAACCAAGTGGACACCCCACATGGCGCAGTCACGTAGGCGCTGAATCTACAGCGGACAATAGAGTGTTTCATCCGAGGCCGGCCTCCCTCGCAATCCGCCATTTCCGGCTCGCAAGCATAGTGTGCCGTGACGCGCAGACACCTAGGATGCGTGGTACATGTGTTGTGAACTATTCGGCTGTGTCATACCGGTGTTGTGCTGTGTATACGTCTTTATCACATGACAGTGTTGTGCAGTGTTAGTGTCATAGTGGAGTGTTACGTGCGAGTGTTATTCTACGTTCGTGGCAAGTAGTGTCGTGCTTATCCCCACGCAGTGAACGCGCAGCGGTACCCTCCGCTTTCCTCGGAGTCTTGTGAGACACTGCTGCATGCAACCTAGCTCTCTCACAGCACACTCGCCCGTGTTAGCTTACACGTAGTATACTCATACGTACTCGTAACTCGTAAGTGATTGCTAGCACACGGCGTATTTCATTATACCCAACGGTGATAGTCCGAAGCCCTCCACTGCAGCTTCGTCCGACGAGGAAGAGCGCTCGCCCTCTACATCTTCAATGGGCATGTGAACCTTATTAGAATGGTTCACCGCTAGGGAAGCGGAAGCTCGAGCTGAAAGGGATCTTCAGAGACGGGAAGATGCAACTCGCTTCGAAGCCCTCCTTACGAGGCTGGTACGCCATAACCCGGACCAGCGGAACCAACCAACCCCTTCAGGGGACGACCCTTCACGTCCACCCACAACCCCACCTGCTCCGAAGGCAGCTGCCACCCCCTCTCCTTTCGGACGTTACATTCCAATCATTTAGGGAATGGAGGCGAAAATGGGATGATTACGCGACTATGGTGGATTTAACGAGTCTATCCCTCCCTAAACAGCTGATACAGCTACGCATGTACCTATCTCAGGAAACTCAGCGAGTATTGGAGCATACACTGCAAATACCTCCAGACTCCACTTCGTCTGTGGCAGACGTGCTCGACGCCCTTCAGAAGCACTTAAAGAAATCAAGCAACGAAGCGCTTCGACGACGGGCATTTACTTCATGCAAACAGGCTGCCGGCGAATCGTTTGCAGACTTCTTTGTGCGGCTCAAAGACCTCTCGGAAGAGGTAGATGTCTGCAAAGCCAACAACACAACCTGCATAGAGGCTTGGCTGAAGCATGGAATTCTCACTGGCGTGCAGGACGAGGAATTGGCACAGAAGATCGTCGCACTCGACGCTGCATCGACACTCACTGACGTCGTGACCCTATGCCGCTCATACGAGGCTACCAGGACGACAGCCTCCGCTCTACGTGCTCCTCCCACAGTCCGTGCAGTCTCTCAATACAGGAAAGGTAAGAAGACGGACCATAAGACCAAGGCAGGCGCACGTTCCACTGCACCCCCACTGCTATCTCCTTGCAGCAATTGTGGTCGTCAGCAGCATGACCATAAAGTCTGCCCTGCTTCGGAGGCAGTTTGCCATGGATGCGGTGATAAAGGGCACTGGTCACACACGAGTGCTTGTCCAGCCAAGTCTACACAGTGCAAGGCTTGCAGTCGGTACGGGCACTTCGACAAACTCTGCAAGTCTTCCAAACCCAAGACCCAGCGTCATTCGAAGTCCAAGCACCCGAAGACCAGGAACGACGGTCGTTCGACCATCCACGTAGTGAGGACGCATTCACCGCCACCAGACCCCAGCACTTCTACACGGCCAGCAAGTGGTGTGCGCAGCATTCAGTCCACTACCCGTGACAAGCCTTCGCCTTCGCCTACCATCTCAGTCGTCGTTACTTACGGTGGAAGGTCAGGTTGTATTGACATGATTCCGGATACTGGGGCCGATACTACGGTGATGGGCCCTCAACATCTTCAGCAACTGGGCATCACAAGGAACGACTTGCAACCGCCCCCTTCTCTGGAGTACTACAACGCCGACGGGTCCAAGATGACTGCAGCATTGGGTTCCTTGCAGGCGGAGCTCACCTATGGCAGTTTGACATGCTCGGGGTGGTTCGATGTCCAAGGTGCCCTGACCACTCCATTGCTCTCGTGGAAGCATTGCAGGGCTCTAGGACTTATCCCGAAGGACTTCCCACGGCAGATTTCATACGACGGTAGCACCCTCGGAGCGATTAGGGAGTCGACGAGTGCTGCGCTTGTGGCCACTGCACAGTGCCACGTGCAACCAGATGTCACAGCTGTCCCACCTCCAGCACCGTCGTCGCCATTCCCGTTGCGTGCCGACACCTCGCCGTCAGAGGCCAGGAAGTACTTCCTCCGGGAATATACAGACGTTCTTGTTAAGAAGGCCGATTTGCACAAGGCACCTCTGCAGCCTATGTCCGGACCACCTATGCGCATTCACCTTAGGGGGAACGCGCAGCCCTTCGCGATCCACACACCCCGATTGATCCCTCGAGCATACCAGGACCAGGTGCGGGCCGAATTGGAATCCATGGTGGTACAAGGTATTATCGCCCCGGCTGGCGAGGATCCGTCTCCATGGTGCCACCCCATGGTTGTCGTCGAGAAGCCAGGAGGAGGTATACGCATCACCACTGACCTCTCCAAGCTTAACAGCCAGGTTTCCCGCCCCGCCCACCCGTCACCGACTCCTTTTGCAGCCACCAGGAGCGTCGACCCACAGGCCAAATACTTCACCACGATTGACGCCTTGTGTGGATACTGGCAGATCCCTCTGGCCGAGGAAGATCAGCGGATCACCACTTTCATCACTCCATACGGCCGCTTCCGCTACCTCCGTGGCCCCATGGGTTTCGCAGCCACGGGGACGCCTTCCGTCTACGAAGCGACCTGGCGCTCCAGGGAGTGATGCATTGTGTAAAGGTAGTGGACGACCTTCTTCTATACGACGAAGACTACCTTTCCCACCTCCGCCGTGTCGACGACGTCCTGGCTAGATGCAGGAAACATGGCTTCACCTTGAACGCCGAGAAGTTCGTATTCGCAGCGGACACGATTTCCTTCTGCGGCTATCGGCTCTCTCATGACGGCATAGCAGCAGACCCAGGCAAGGTTCGTGCCATCATAGACTTAGTAAAGCCGGCTAACATCACAGACCTGCTGTCCTTCATGGGTCTCGTGAATCAGTTAGCTGACTTCTCGCCTGACGTAGCCTCAGCTGCTGTCCCGCTTCGCCCACTGATGAGCCTCAAGAGGTCGTTCGTGTGGACCCATGACCACGACCAGGCTTTTGAACGCGTCAAGAGGGCCTTGTCTAGTCCACCGGTGCTTGCGGCCTTCGATCCTGCCCTCTCGACCGTACTCCAAACAGATGCTTCGCGCTTGTATGGCCGGATAGGCCCTCCTCCAAGACCACGGGGGAGGACAGTACCGTCTCGTCCAGTGTGGCTCACGCTTCTTGACGGATACGGAGACACGCTACGTCACAATCGAGCTCGAGTTACTGGCAGTAGTCTGGGCAATGAGGAAATGCAAGTTTTACCTCACTGGTCTCCAGTATTTCAGCCTCGTGACGGACCATCGCCCACTAGTCCCGATCCTCAATAGCTACACGCTAGATGCCATCGATAACCCCCGTCTACAGCGCCTGAAGGAGAAAATTGCAGCTTCCACCTTCACGGCAACGTGGCGCCCTGGGAAGGAGTTGTGCATCCCGGATGCCCTGTCACGTTTCCCAGTGAACCAACCGACTGTCGACGACGACGCTCTAGATGCCGAGACCAACTTTTCTGTCAGGAGCATCGTCACATTGCGAGCAGTCGAGTCCCTGGCCACCACACCCACGGACTGCGACCCAGCGATGGAGGAACGCAGGCGCGCAGCCAGGGACGACCCTGCATACATCGAACTTCTTCAGTGCGTCAGGGATTCCCAAGCGACCGCTACGCCCTGCCTAACACTATGCGCCCGTACTGGAAGGTGCGAGAGGACCTGTATTGCGAGGACGACCTCGTTCTGTACGGAGCTAGAGTAGTCGTCCCGGCCGCTCTTCGCTGTCAAGTCCTAGCCCGCTTGCATGATAGCCATCGTGGAGCCGAGGCTACGAAACGTCGTGCCCGTCAAGCGGTGTACTGGCCTGGCATCGCCGCAGACATCGTGGACACGGTCCGTGCTTGTGAGCCGTGCCAAGTTCTGCAACCAAGCCAGCAACAAGAGCCCTACCGCTGTGATGACCACCCTACTAGGCCATTCGAGTCAGTGTCAGCTGACTTCTTCTCCATCGCAGGGAAGTCCTTCCTCGTGTTCGCTGACCGACTGTCTGGCTGGCCCGTCGTGGTATCATGCGGCTCCAACACGACCACTTCAGCGACCATTCGTCACTTCAGGCAGCTATTTCGCGACCTCGGTGTCCTAGTTCGCTTGCGTACGGACGGCGGTCCGCAGTTCGCCAGCAATGAATTCGCCGCTTTCCTCGAGCGTTGGGGAGTTAACCACATGTCAACGCCCCATTATCCTCAGTCGAACGAACACGCAGAGACGGCCGTGAAGGCGGTTAAGTACCTTATTCAGAAGGTGGCTCCGTCTGGCAACTTGGACTGTGAGGCGTTCGACAGTGTCTTCTCGAGCTTCGCAACACCCCGAACCACACCGGTCGATCTCCGGCGCAGACTCTTTACGGTCACCATCTTCGCTCCTGCGTCCCAGCGCACGCCAAGGCCTTTCAGAAACAGTGGCAGGCCAGAGACGAGAGTTGTGATCGTCGAGCTGCGGCTCGCCTGCGCGACGATACGGCCCGTTACGACGCCCACGCCCGACCACTCCCATCACTCCAGCGCGGCGATGTAGTCCGTATCCAGGACCCGACTACTAAGCGTTGGGACAAGGTTGGCACCATCATGGACGTTGGAAGGTCCAGGGACTACTTGATCAGGTTGCCCAGTGGTCGGACCTGGTGGAGGAACCGTCGTTTCCTTCGCCCATCCCCGCCCCCGCCCGTGGACATGACGCCCATGGAGGCCACCCAATCGGGAGTACAGCCTCCACCGCCTGATCTGCCCCGTCGGTCAGCACGCCTTAGAGACAAACGTCACGCTCAAGACACCTAGCGCTATGAGCGTTAAGTGGGGAGGGAGATGTAGGATAGTATATTTCCATTACTGTAAGAAATGTGCGCGCAGTGTTACAGTGTGTATACTCCATGGCGAGTCTGTTCTGCTCTGCACCTGCGCGTGCTTCAGTGGGCACACGTGCTTGGTAGAGGAAGGTCCCCATTCTCTACACGCCCCAGCATTTACTTACTTTATAATAAACCAAGGAATCACTGCATACGGACTCTCCTTAACCAAGTGGACATTCCACACTCTTAATTTCTTTCCAAAACATCTTTTTATTACTTTCAAAATTTTCTGTCATACTCTTACCCCATTCCACATCTGCTCTCCTCTTTGCCTCTTTTATCTTATGCTTTACTTCTCTATTCTTTTCTTTGTACCTCTCATATGATTCCCTTGCCCTAATTTGTGTGAAAGCTTGCTTCTTCTCTTCTACAACCTTCTTTGCTTCCTCACCCACCACTCACTACCCGTCCTTCTATTTCCTCCTGTCCTCCTTGTTCCACACACCATCTTTGCACACCTTATGACTCCTCCTTGAACCATCCCCATTCCCTTCGGGCTGTGTCAAATTTCTTTCACACATACTATCTCACCCCCCATCACAACATCATCCATATACAACCATTCTCTATTCACCCCTGTCTTCTGTCCCCTCCTGTCCTTCCTCAACAGACATTCCCCTCTTCCCCAAAGCCCCTTTCACCCCATCCATCCATCTCATCCCAGGTCTCTCTCATGTTCACTCACTCCACATCTGCCTTCCATACCTCTTTTACTAGTCTTTCTTCACTCATTCTTTCTATGTGTCCAAACCATCCCAATATTCTTTCATCAACCCTATCTCCCAACTCCCTTACCACCCCTGTTCTCCTCCTCATCTCCTCATTTCTCACTCTATCCACACTGGTAACCCCTATCATGCTTCTCAGACACTCATCTCAAACACATTCAAACTCCTTCTCTCTTCCTCTCTTATGTTCCATGTTTCTGGCCCATACAGTGCTGTTGGCACAATCACTCCTTAATACAAACAGATAAACAGAATTGTTGGAGAACCCTACAACTTGCTAAGATCAATAAAAATGGCATTTACATATTTGGATTAAGAAATTATTAAAAAAATATTGGTCACACTGATAAGGCCTAGACTAGAATATGTGGCGACATTGTGGTCACCCGTACCAAAAAGAATATAAAGAAAATAGAAAGAATCCAGGGAGCAGCAACAAAAATGGCACCTGCACTCGCAAACTTGTCATATGAGGAGAGATTGGCTAAACTAGATTTACTGACTCTGGAGCAAAGAAGAGAGGCGACCTACTGACCATCTATAGAATCATGAAAGGCACAGAAATACCGTACTTGATAGAGAGGACTTGTTAAACTGGGCCAGGAGAAGCACAAGAGGACATAGGAAAAAAAAAACAAAAAACAAAAAAAACATAGCTACAGAAGAGATATGAAGAAAAACAGTTTTCCACATAGAGTGGTAGACACTTGGAACAAACTGGACAAGGAAATAGTGTGCGCAAAAACCATTCACGAGTTTAAAAGCAAACTAGACACTGCGTGATACAAAGGCAGGACACCACAAGCGTAGCTCCCCTTCTCGCAAAATACAACTAGGTAAACTAGCACCCATTGCCAAATGTCTATTCCTCATTACACCTTTTAATCCACCAAGGCATTTACTTGCTTCTCTCAATCTACATTCTACCTCCACCTCCACTCAACCCTTTCCTGCCACATTCGCAACCAAATATCTAAAATTATCCACTTCCTCCAGTCGCTTTCCCTTAATGTTCACTTCCAGTCTGCTGCCACTTTCACCCCTTGTACATCTCATCACCTTACTTTTACCCACATTCATCTTCAACTTTCTTCTTTCACACACTTTCCCAAACTCTGTCACCAGCTTCCTCAATCCCTCCTCTGATCCTGCTATAAGCACAGTGTCGTTCACAAACAACAGGTGGCTCACCTCCCACTTTTCTCCACTTTCTCTAATCATCTCTAATCCCTGACCCACTACCCTTGCATTTACCTCTCGCACCACCCTATCCATGTATAAGTTGAATAGCCAGGGCAACATAACACATCCCTGACGAAGTCCCACCTTTACCTCAAACCACTCCCTCTTTCCATTTCTAATCCTGACACATGCTCTACTACTCTCGTAAAAACTCTTGACAGCTCCTAGAAGCTTTCCTCCTATCCCATATATCTGCAAAACCTTTTCCAGATCCATAAAAGCCCAAAAAACACCCTTACCTTTTCCTATAGCTTTCTCACATATCTGTCTTACCACAAAAATCTGATCTATGCAACTTCTACCTGCCCTAAATCCACACTGTTCCTCACCAATTACTCCCTCTGTTCCTCTCCTAATCCTCTCAATCAAGATCCCATAAGCCTTCCCAACTATGTAACCATAATCTCACAGATTACAACACAATGGAAAACTACACAGCAACACACATACGAACATACATACACACACACTCCAGCGAACGGACGGCGTAGAGGACGTTCTGAAGAAAAAGTTAATTTTTCGTGGATCCCAAAGCAAAGGAAGTAACTATTGTATTTAAAGGGTGGGGGAAAATTGCTCGTGGTGTAGTGGGAAAGTGAGGAAAAAGGAGAAGGGGAGGGATTACTGAGGGAAATGGAAGGAAATGAGGAAGGAGAGGACTTGGCCCAGGCAGGTAGACGCCATGTAAACAAAAGAGGTACCGACCAATTTAGTGACGACGAAATGTCTAACAAAAATGTAGAGATTGGAAACATAGATAAGCACAATTCAATGGAAGGTGAGGATAATAATTTCCAAGGATTTACAGAGGGGGAGGTGGATACCAACCTCCCCCGACTAGCAAAACTGGAGGAAAGGCTTGAACAAATGACTGAACATTGGGAGATTAGGTTCGGTAAAATGTCAAAACTTGCAGAAAAAGTTGAAAGATTGGAAGAACTAGAGAAGGTGAACAAAAACTTAACTGATGAAATAGAAGAACTAAAAAGACAGTTAAGAGAAGTAAATGAGGAGAATAAAGAATTAAAAAAGAACAATAAAAACAATAAAGAAACAATAGCAAAAGAGGCACAGGGGTGGAGGAAGATACAGGAAAATAGTAAAGTTGCATTTACTGATATAATTAAACAGCAAATGAAAGAACAAACTGAAGACTCAGTTATCAAAGTGATGAGACAGAAGGAGAATATTGTAAGAGACTTAGCAGACAAAAATAAATGTATAATTATATTAGGAATGGAAGAGAAAAATAACCCAGATAGAACCTCAAGAATCAAAGAGGAAAATGAAAAAGTAAGCAGTTTACTACAATTAGTTCAGGAAGATGAACCAGAAATAATGAAACAAATCGAAGAGAAGTTCAGACTCGGAAAGTATAGTACAGATAAGACCAGACCAATTAAGATTAAATTCAGGTCACAAATGACGGCAGAGAATTTGTGTGTGGTATTAGAGTGTTGTTGATGTAGAGATGAGGTATGTATTTGTGTTCTTTTGTCCAGTTGGTGAGAAGTGTTGCTGTAGATTTGGTTGGAGCTATTTTGAGTCTGTTTGTGATGAACCATGTGTTGAGTGTGTCAAGGTAAGGCTGGATTATTTCTGCAGCTTTGTCTGTGTTACGATGTGTGCATGTGATTGTTATGTCGTCTGCGTAAGAAGAGATTTGTATTTCTGAGGTGTCTGGCGTGGGTAAGTCATGTATGTATAGATTAAATAATGTGGGGGATAGAACTGAGCCCTGTGGTACTCCGTTCTTAATGTTTCTGATGTGCGATGATTGGCCATTATATGACACATGAGCATTCCTGCCTGCCAGATAATTGGCCAGCCATCTTTTGGTGTTATTGTGCATGTCTGTGTTATATATTTTATTTGTTAGGTTGTGGCGGGGGATAGCATCAAAAGCTTTACTAATGTCCAATGTTATAAGAAGTATTCTGTGGTGGGGCCTATCTGAATTGATGCCATCTAAAATTCTTTGTGTGAGGTTTGTCAGAAGAGTGTTTGTGGAGTGTAGTGGCCTAAAACCGTGTGAGTCAGCAAGGGGAATATATGGTGTGACAAGTTTAAGTATTAGGCGTTCAATGACTTTAGAGGGGGTGCAGAGAAGTGTGATTGGGCGGTGCGATGTTGGGATTGTTGGGTCTTTGTTCGGTTTTGGAATGGTGATTATTTTACCATGCTTCCAGATGTCGGGTATAGTGTTGTGTGAATAGCTGTAGTTTGCAATGTTTGTGAGTGCGTGTATACCTTGTGGTCCAATGTGTTTTAGGTGGATGTTGCTTATGTTATCAGGGCCACAGGCAGATGAGTGCTTGAGATTATGCATTATGAGTTTTGTCTGGAGCTGCAACGTCTACGTCGTGGGACCACCCCCCAACCCCAAGAGTTGGGGGCCAATCAGCAGCAACAACCCCTGGCCATCAGCTCTATGCAGATGGCACCGATCCCCAAGGAGGAGCTACGCCTACCTGGGGGAGTACCACAATCCTTTTTTCCAACATACAATGTTACGTTTTTTCTGCACTGAGGGGTGATTTTCCGGCGATCACCCCTCTTCTTCTACTTTTAGCCGGAGATGTAGAGAGCAATCCTGGGCCCACCACAAAATACACATGCCCAACATGCTCTAAACCCATTACTTCGAGCAGACAGACAAAGGGCTCAGTTCAGTGCAATTTGTGCAAAAACTGGGCCCACCTCACTTGTACAACACTTGCTGACACAAACCAATACACAAACACTTGGACATGTTCTACCTGCCCCCAACAGTGTAGGACATGATGCATATAATTATTGGATTAGAAACAGAGAGACAAAGCAAGGGGGTGGAGTTATGTTCCTGACTAAGAAGGATATAAACCTGAGGTGTGTAACATATGGAAAGAATACAGTAGAGATGATTATGATTGAAGTGGAAGACAGAGATAAGAAGAGCAGAAAGTTTGTGATAAATTATGTGCCTCTGAAAACAGCCTCGTGGGAAGAGAGTGAACATAACAGTATGTTAGAGGACACAAAGATAACATTAAATAAGATAATGGAAGATGGAGGAAGAATAGTTATGATGGGCGACTTTAATTGCAAAGAAATCTGCTGGGAAGAGATGACAGTAAAGGGTGGAGACGGCTCATGGGGAAATGCTCTACTTGACATGATTACTGAAAATACAATGACACAGTGGATACAGGAGAACACCAGGTATAGAAATGAGGAAGAACCATCGAGACTAGACCTAATAATTACATCTGAACCTAGAATAGTGGACAAGATTGAATATAAAACACCAATAAGTAAAAGTGACCACATATTGATTGAACTGGAACTAAATGAAGAAAAATACATGAAAAGAAATGAACAATATAGAAAAGGAAGAATGATGTATGAAAAAACAAACTTTGATAAAATAAGAGAATTCTTTCAACAAGAAAACTGGGAAGAAATATACAAAGAAGAAACAACAGAAGAGAAATGGAATATTTTGACAAAAATTTACAAAAAAGGAGTGGAAAAGTATGTCCCAAGACAAAAACAAGAAAAAGAATATGTAAAATACTGGTACAATAAAAGTTGTAGGGAGTTAAAAGACAAAAGAAACAAAGCTTGGACCAGATGGAAAAAAGACAGAAGGCCTGAAAAATGGAAAATATATACTTGTTATAGAAATGAATATGTACAAACGTGCAGAGAGGAAAAGAGAAAATATGAAAAAGATGTCATAGAAAAGTGTAAAGATCAACCAAAACTATTTTACAGATTTGTAAACAACAAATTGAAAAACAAACAAGACTTGGAGAAATTAAGACAAGGAGTTGAATACACAGAGGAAATTGAAATGGCGGAAATTATGAACAAACATTTTAAATCCGTGTTTACAAGGGAGAACATACAACCTGAAGAGATCAAATGGAAAGAGAAAGTCCCTCCTATGAAAGAAATAGAAGTAACAAAGAACGAAATATTGAAACACTTGAGTAATCTTGATGTCAGAAAATCGTATGGACCAGATGAAATAGCAAACTGGATTTTGAAAGAATGCAGGAATGAACTGGCAGACAAAATACATAGCATAATAAACAGTTCCTTGAAAGAAGGAAAAGTTCCAGAAGCTTGGAAAAAAGCAAATATAGTACCTATATATAAAGGAGGAAATAAAGAAGACCCTACCAACTATAGACCAGTCTCTCTAACAAGTACAATAGCAAAAATTTGTGAAAGAATTGTCAAAAGTAGATGGGTAAAATATTTAGAAAAAAACAACGTGTTAAATCCAAGGCAATTTGGATTCAGACAAGGATGATCATGTGTCACCAATTTAATATGTTTCTATTCGAGGCTAATAGATATAATACAAGAAAGAGATGGATGGGCTGATTGTGCATTTCTAGACCTAAAAAAAGCTTTTGACAAAGTACCACATAAGAAGTTGCTTAAGAAATTAGAAACTGAAGGAGGAATACAGGGCAAACTGCTTAATTGGATGGAAGACTTTTTGCAAGAAAGGAAAATGAGAGTAGTGATAAGAGACAAACACTCAAAATGGGATGAAGTAATAAGCGGTGTTCCGCAAGGAACAGTTCTGGCCCCAATAATGTTTGCTATATATATTAATGATATGGATGAAGGAATTGAAAGCTATATGAGCTTCTTTGCAGATGATGCAAAACTACTGAAAAGACTGAACACGGAAGAAGATTGTGAATCACTACAGAGAGATCTAAATAAAGTACAGGAATGGAGTAGGAAGTGGGAGATGGAGTTCAATACAAAGAAGTGTAGTATAATGGAATTTGGAAAAAGCAAAAACAGAATAACAGGATCATATAAATTGGGAGAAGAAGGAATAAAAAGAGTAGAAAATGAGAAGGACCTGTAAGTCATTGTTATGAATTATATGTCACCTGAGAAACATATAAATAAGATTTTTGGAGAAACTTATAATTTAATAAGAACAATCAAAGTTGCATTTACATACCTGGATGAAGAAATGGTGAAGAAAATTCTAATCACCCTGATAAGACCAAGATTGGAATATGCAGCAACAATATGGTCACCAAGTACAAAAAAAATGTATAAAAAAACTTGAAAGAATACAAAGAGCAATTACAAAATTGGCACCAACACTCTCAAAACTATCATATGAAGAGAGACTAGCAAAACTTGAACTACAGACACTAGAGCAAAGAAGAGAGAGAGGAGATTTGATAGCTATTTACAGAATCATGAAAGGCATAGAAATTACTGATAGAGAGAATCTGATAAAATGGGATGATAGAAATACAAGAGGACACGGAAAGAAAATAAAAAAAGACAGCTATAGAAGAGATCTGAAAAAGAACAGCTTTCCTCACGGAGTAATAGACAGTTGGAACAAGTTAGATGAGAAAGTGGTGTGTGCAAAAACAATACAAGAATTTAAAAATAGTTTAGATAAAATGAGATATGAAGACGGGACACCACGAGCATAGCTCCCCTACCCGTAAAATACAACTAGGTACAACTAGGTAAATACACACCACCAACATCTTCCTTCACGTGACCAAACCGTGAAGTACCCCTGATTCCTAAGAACACCTTTTACCCATACACAATATACTATGTAACCTAAATTAATAACCATAATATATTGATGAGCAGAAATAACTAAACATTCTAACCATTGTAAAATAAAATAGTATCCAAAACTTGTATCACTATGATAAATGTAGTAATATTAGAAACTGTACACCATTCATTATTACTGATGCAGGAACTTTGCATATGTACCCCACCGACAGAGAGAAGAGCTGTCAGTCTTGAGGTGGTGGAAAGCAGACAAGGAAGGTCTGCCAGTGTAATAATTTTGTATTAGACTTTTAGAAAGGTCTTGTGATTTTGATTAACCCACCAGGAAAGGCTAGAACATTTACAACTATACTTAACAAGCTAATCCCTCTGAAACTACTACACTCACACTTGTCCCCTTTTCCCTTGTAAAGTGGAACTATAAAGGCACTCCTCCAGTCCTCCAGCACTCTACTCTCTCTTAACCCATTCAATACGATGATGCCTACGTAGGCGGCATGAGGAGCAAGTGGGTAAGCGAGGATGCCGATGTCGGCGTCTTGATTATATATATTGTAGTTGTACCTGTGTGACCCCCATACTCTGTAAACTGGCTTCATCATATTTTCTATGGTTATTAAAATTCACGGGTGAAAGGGAACGAGCAATATAGCGGTAACTTTATTTTTTATAATGTGAGTATTATGCTGCCAGACGTGTGATGTTGCGTCATAATACTTGCATTATCAAAAATAAAGTCACCGCTGTATTGCTCGTTCTCTCTTTCACCGGTGAATTTTGATAACCATAGAAAATATGATGAAGCCAGTTTACAGAGTATGGGGGTCACGCAGGTACAACTACAATAAATATAATCAAGACATCGACATCGGCATCCTCGCGTACCCACTTGCTCCTCATGACGCCTACGTAGGCGTCACCGTATGGAAGGGGTTAAACAAACCTCACCAGCCAGTCCACCATCACTGTACCTCCTTTTTTTAGACATTCTGCATGGCATCCATCCAACCCAGGTGCCTTACCTGCTCTCATCATCTTAACAACTGCCATCACTTCATCCTTCCTTATTTCTTTTCCATTTTCCTCACTCATCACGGTCATTTTTTTAGCACTTCCCACTGCGACTATCTCTCCCTCCCTATCCTCTTTCACATTTAGCATACATATACATACATAAATATACCAAGGCTTTTTCCCCCTTACCAGGGAGGTAGCCAAAAGGGAAAAGGCATAAAATCATTCCCACCCATTCCATCCCTGAATACACTCCACACCCCTCCACCCTCCCTCTTATCTTAGCACCTCCCAGATGACGGGTCATCCCTGCATCTTGTCCACTGCCCTGGGTCAGAAGCAGTGTCGCAAGACACAGCACATCCACAGCAAGGCCGCTTCTTTAAATCAGCGACCCCCCCCTCCCCGTCTCCCCATTGCATAAAAGGAGAAGACAGGGAGAAATCCCTTCGGGCTGTGTCAAATTTTGCTCACACATACTACCTCATCCCCCATCCCCCTGCCCATTCCACCTCATGCATCACAACATCATCCATATACAACCATTCTCCATTCACCCCTGTCTTCTGTCGTCTCCCGTCCTTCCTCAACAGACATTTCCCTCTTCCCCAAAGCCGCCTTCACCCCATCCATCCACCTCATCCTAGGACGTCCCCTCATGTTCACTCCCTCCACATCTGCCTTCCATACTTCTTTTACTAGTCTTTCTTCACTCATTCTTTCCATGTGTCCAAACCATCCTAATACTTTTTCATCAACCCTATCTCCCAACTCCCTTTCCACCCCCGTTCTTCTTCTCACCTCCTCATTTCTCACTCTATCTAGCCTAGTAACCCCCATCATACTTCTCAGACACCTCATCTCAAACAAATTCACACTCCTTCTCTCTTCCTCTTTTATGTTCCATGTTTCTGCCCCATACAGTGCTGTTGGCACAATCACTCCTTCATATAGTCTCCTCTTAGCATCCATTCCCAAATGTCTATTCCTCATTACACTTTTTAATCCACCAAGGCATTTACTCGCTTCTCTCAATCTACATTCTACCTCCACCTTCACTCAACCTTTTCCTGCCACATTTGCACCCAAGTATCTAAAACTATCCACTTCCTCCAGTCACTCTCCCTTAATGCTCACTTCCAGACTACTGCCACTTTCACCCCTTGTACATCTCATCACCTTACTTTTACCCACATTTATCTTTAGCTTTCTTCTATCACATACTCTCCCAAACTCTGTCACCAACTTCCTCAGTCCCTCCTCTGATCCTGCCACAAACACAGTGTCGTCAGCAAACAACAGCTGGCTCACCTCACACTTTTCTCCATTTTCTTTAACCATCTCCAATCCCTGACCCACTACCCTTGCATTTACCTCTCGCACTACCCCATCCATGTATAAGTTGAACAGCCAGGGCGACATAACGCATCCTTGACGAAGTCCCACCTTTACCTCGAACCACTCACTCTCTCCATTTCTAATCCTGACACAAGCTCTACTACTCTCATAAAAACTCTTGACAGCTCCTAGAAGCTTTCTTCCTATCCCATATATCTGCATAACCTCCCACAGTGCCTTTCTGTCTACCCTATCGTAAGCCTTTTCCAGATCCATAAAAGCCAAAACAACATCCTTCCCCTTTCCTATAGCTTTCTCACATATTTGTCTTACCACAAAGATCTGATCTACACAACCTCTACCCGTCCTAAATCCACACTGTTCCTCACCAATTACTCCCTCTCTTCCTCTCCTAATCCTCTCAATCAAGATCTTCCCATAAGCCTTCCCAACTACACTTAACAAGCTAATCCCTCTGAAACTACTACATTCACACTTGTCCCCTTTTCCCTTGTAAAGTGGAACTATGCAGGCACTCCTCCAGTCCTCCGGCACTCTACCCTCTCTCCAGCTAACATTAAATAACCTCACCAACCAGTCCACCATCACTGTACCTCCTTTTTTTAGACATTCTGCATGGCATCCATCCAGACCAGGTGCCTTACCTGCTTTCATCATCTTAACAACTGCTTTCACTTCATCCTTCCTTATTTCTCTTCCATTTTCCTCACTCATCACTCTCATTTTCTTAGCATTTCCCACTGCAGCTATCTTTCCCTCCCTATCCTCCTTCACATTTAGCAACTCCTAAAATATTCTGCCCATCTTCCCCATACTGCCTTCTCTTCCATTATCATCTCTCCATCTGCACCTTTTACCTTTTCTTCTCTACTTGATTCGCCTCCTCTTCCTCTCTTAATTTCTTTCCAAAACATCTTTTTATTACTTTCAAAATTTTCTCTCATACTCTTACCCCACTTCACATCTGCTCTCCTCTTTGCCTCCTTTACCTTTTGCTTTACTTCTCTTTTCTTTTGTTTGTACCTCTCATATGACTCCCTCGTCCTATTTTGTAACCAATCTGTGAAAGCTCACTTCTTCTCTTCTACAACCTTCTTTGTTTCCTCATCCCACCATTCACTACCCTTCCTTCTATTTCCTCCTGTCCTTCTTGTTCCACACACCATCTTTGTGCACTTTGTGACTCCCTCCTTGAACCATCCCCATTCCTCCTCCACACCTAGCTCTACTCTATCCTTCACTCCCTCCCACTCCTCCTTCAGCTTCTTCTTGTACTCCTTCTCCTTTTCCTTTTCATTTAGCAACTCCCTAAAATACTCTGCCCATCTAATGAACAAAGTAGGTATTAAGATCACAGGTTTAGATGAAGCTTTGAAAGTGAAATCAGTAAATGGCATGAATGTTTCTGATAATCCTTATCAACTTTTGGATAGTTATAAAATAAATGAAGATTTACCTATTAAAGGAGTTGAAGCTAAAATATATATGAAAAATGATGCTACTCCTAAACTCATCAAAACAAAGCAAGTGCGCTTAGCGCACAAAGAGTTAATTGATATTGCTGTA
Source organism: Oratosquilla oratoria (assembly GCF_046742065.1). NCBI lineage: Eukaryota > Metazoa > Arthropoda > Malacostraca > Stomatopoda > Squillidae > Oratosquilla > Oratosquilla oratoria. Next base: position 10,337,829 of record NC_134792.1, read on the forward strand.
CAAGAGTTTTTGGACAATGAAATCATAGAACCTGTAGCTTATAGTGACTGGGCTTCACTCCCTGTACCAGATTTGAAAGATTCAGGTAAAATGAGAATTTGTGCTGATTTTAATCATTTAATCAGTCAAATTGATATTGAGAAATACCCATTGCCTAAGCTTGATGAAATCTTGGCTATAGTTGGAGATAATAATGTGTTCTGTAAGCTAGATTTGTGTAATGCATATTTGCAAATAAAGGTTTCTGAAGAAAACCAGAAATACCTTGTTATCTCAACTGAAAAAAGGATTGTTTAAATACAAAAGATTGCCTTTTATTGCACATTTATTAAGTGGTATTGATGGTTTAATTATTTATTTTGATGACATCCTTATTTGTGCCAAGTCAAGAGAAAACCAAAGAAATAAAGTTAAGCTTGTTTTGAATAAATTGGCTTAAGCTAATGTCAAGTTGAATCTGGAAAAATGCAAGTTTCATAAGACTGTAATTGATTTCCTTGGTTATGTGATTTCTGGAGAAGGCTTATCTCCATCACCAAATAAAGTTAAAGCTATTCTTGATGCTCCAGTACCAAAAAACTTACAGGAGGTACAGTCATTTCTTAGATTTGTCACTCATTATAGTAGATTTAACATAAATTTTCTGAAATCTTGTCACCACTCTATACATACATATACCAAAGGCTTTTTCCCCCTTACACATGGGGTAGCCAAAAAGAAAAAGGTATAGAAACCACTCCCACCCATTCCATCTCCTACATATTCCACTCCCCTCCACCCTCCCTCTCATTTTGGCACCTCTTGGATGACGGGTCATCCCTGCATCCTGTCCACTGCCCTGGGTCAGAAGAAATGTTGCAAGACACAGCACATCCACAGCAAGGCCGCTTCATTAATTTGGCGACCCCCCCTCTCCATCCCCTCATGCAGAAAAGGAGAAGACGGGGAGAAATCCCCTCAGGTTGCGTCAAATTCCTCATACATACTTCCTCACCCTCCATCCCCTCCCCCTCATGCATCACAGTATCATCTATACACAACCCTTCTCCATTCACCCCTATCTTCTGTCACCACTCGATGATTTAATAAAAAAAAATGTCAAGTTTGTGTGGTCAAAACCGTGCCAAATAGTTGGACGGTATTCGCAACTGTGGTTGGTAATTTTGCAGAGGATAAAAACGTAACTTCTCTTTGATCAAATTACATGGCAATCACACATTTTAAAGAAAATAGGTCAAATAATGCAACCATATGCTAATTTCTTATACAAAATTGTGCATCTGAGCAAAAACCGTCCTTGTTCAGGTTCAGTCAGTTTTGGTCGGTAATTAGTGAGTCGGACAGTATTCATGGCTGTGGTCGGTAATTTTGCAGAGGATAAAAACATAACTTCTCGTTGATCAAATTACATGGAAATCACACATTTTAAAGAAAATAGGTCAAATAATGCATTCATATGCTAATTTTTTATCTAAAATTGTGCATTTGAGCAAAATCCATCTTTGTTTGGGTTTGGTTGGTAATTAGTGAGACCCAAATGATTCATCTTCATATCTGGGGCTATGTTACATATTTTCTTCCTAACTACTCCCAAAGGCATTTTGTATTTACTCATATCCAATCTTCTTTTGGTTGTCTCCATTTTCCTTCATTTTTCTGTTCTTGTTACACTTAGATCACTTTTCTACATTTCAGTACCACTCGACATAGCCCTCCTTCGATCTGTTTACAACAATTATCAGTCGAAAAATAGCTGGATTTAGGGCTACTTCGTGGAGTGTTCTTAGACACAAAGTTTAGATACTATCTATTAGGTAGGAATTTTGAGTTAAGAACTGATCATAAACCACTTCTTGGACTGTTTGGAAAAAACAAAGCAATTCCAATAAATTCAAATACAAGATTAACCAGGTAGTTAGTTTTGTTGTCACAATATAGCTATGATCTTGTTCATAAAAGTGGTAAAACCAATGTAGTTGCTGATGCTTTGAGTACGTTACCTATTGATGATTGTATTAATTCAGGTACACCAGCTGAAAATGTGACACTTGTAGAAAAGTTCAATGCTTTTAACTTTTCTTTTGACACTGCAGAAAATGACAAAAGAAGATCCTGTACTGAGTAAATTAATTTCTCTTTTAAATTTGGATGGAATAACAATTCAGATGTTTGTAGAGAATATTTTCATGTTAAAAATTATTTATCCATTCATGATGGTGTTGTTCTGTTTAAAAATAGTTATTGTTCCATCTGCCTCAAGAACTAAAGTGTTAGAGCTACTGCATTCCAGTCATAATGGAACTGTTGCAATGAAAGCTGAGGCTAGAGAAAACATTTGGTGGCCTAGGGTTTCTGATGATATTGAAGAGCTTGCAAAAAGTTGTAATGAATGTTGTGTTAGAAATAATCCAGCTTCTTCAAGTAAACTGATGTGGAATTTTGCTAGTAAGCCTTGAGTAGAATTCACATTGATTATTGTGGACCAATAGAAAATAAGTATTTTTTGATTGCAGTAAATTCTTATTCTAAGATTACTGATGTTCAATATAGTTTAAGCATTACTACTGTTAATACTATGGAATTGTTAAGGAAAAGCTTTGCTAATTTTGGTATTCCTGATGTCATTGTTTCTGATAATGCTGCTTATTTTGTTTCTGCTGATATCAAAGAGTTTTATGAAAGGAATGGAATAAAACTGATCAATCCAGCTCCATTACATCCTGCATCCAATGGATTGGCTGAGAGATATGTTAAAAGTTTTAAACAGAGAATGCTAAAATATCAAAGTGGATCAATTAACACAAGAGTTAGTAAGTTTCTGTATAACAGCAGGAAAAACATTCATTCAGGTACAAAAGAAAGCCCTGCTGAAATAATGTTTCACAAAAAATTTAAATCTCCTCTGAACATATGCAAAACAACTAAAACAAAGGAGGAAGTGAACATGTTAGTTAATAAGCAAAATGCTCTTGATTGTGTAGAAAGCAGATTTGAAGTTGGGCAAGCAGTTTTTGCAAAAAAGTATTCTAGAGATGAAACTTGGTTACCAGGCATTATTACTGAGGTTACAGGTGCCAGAAATTATGTTGCAAAAGTGTTCACCGAAATTGGAAATTTAATTTGGCATAGACATTCTGATCAATTGAAAGCCAGGTATAGTACTACTGAAAATTAAAAATAACCAGTTTCTACACCTTCTCTGTTTGATTGTCAAATTGAAAATTTATTAGTTAAACCAAATACTAACATTAATTTTGGAAATCGTGAAACTGTAAGTGACTGTGTTACCAGTGACACCATTTCACAACCTGCAGTTGCCACTGAAGTGCTTCCTAATAATAATAATTTTGACAAACCTATTAATGAACCTTATGTTCTTACTGAGCCAGTATTGAGAAGGTCAAATAGGTCAGTGAAACCTCTTAATAAATCAACTAAATCAATGTACGGTAATGTTTTTATGTTTTGTTGATGTTTTTGCATGCTTTGAGCGCCATGACGTAAACAAAGACAGTGTAATATATGCAGTATTGTGGCAAGCATGGGTTTGGTTTATCCTTCCTAATTGAAGGATATTAATAAAGAAACTGATTGACACACACGGGAAAACCTAAGATATAACAAAAGGAATCACTGTGACACCCATCTATGAGCAATTGACAGTTCCACCATGCATATTTGATGTTGGCAAAATCAAATTATCCAAATGATCTCTAATATAGATAGCTTTTCAATAATTACTTTAGACTATCAAATGACCATACACTCACTTGTAAATCCCCTGTAGATATCTTGGAGGTGGTTCAATGCATCCTGCTACAGTCAGGAATGGTTCACATAGAAAACATGCAATCTGGTAGGATCGAAAAGTGAAATCATCAGATTATACCATCAAACTTTTGCTACAATGACACGACACACTTTTGTTGTTACACAACAAGTATGGCTGAAAATTAAAACAACAGTAACATACAATATGTTACATAGTCATTTTGTGAATGAAGTCTTTTCTAACAAAAAAAAAAAAAGAAAATATGCCCTTACTTACAATACATACATATACCAAGAGTTCTTTCCCCCTTACCAGGAGCCAAAGTCAAAAGGCATAATTCCACTCCCATCCACCACCCCTCCCTCCCTCTCATCTTGGCTCCTCATAGATGATGGGTCATCCCTGCATCTTGCCCATTGTCCTGGGTCAGAAGCAATGCAGTATGACATAGTAACAAGTAACAATACATGAAAAAAAGTAAATTACAAATGGGTTCATTATGTCATTGCAAAATTCTTTTGTTCACATTTTTAACATAAAATATATCACAACAAAATGACCAATGAAATTAGTAGCAGTCATATACTGGCATCAAGTTTATTCATGATACACACCTTTCTCCCTTGACTTTCAATATATTCCAGCATCTGTCTGGCATCTGTCAGGTACTTGTCAATGGCTTCAGGGTCATCATCTCTGTAGGGACCCCGGTAAAGGTCTGGCATCGTCAGAGTATGTACCCAGTCTACTGCAGCTGGGAAAGGGATTCAATATTGTATTTTCTTTTAAATATATGAACTGCTATCCATATGGCTATGACATAAGAAAAACAGTGGGATATTATCTTCTAGTTGCTTATAAACATACATATATCAAACAGACATTTCCCCTTTATAAAGGGGGTGGCTGCCAAGGCATGAACTCACCCTTCACCCATCCCACACCTGGATCACAATAAATATCACTTTGCATGATACTGTAATATGTCTTATATCATCAATTCAATATTACTACTAAACATTCATACATACATATACCAAAGGCTTTTTTCCCCTTACATGGGAGGTAGCCAAAAAAAAACAAAGGCATAAAATCCAATCCCACTCAATCCATTCCCACATACTCCACTCCCATTCACCTCCCTCCTTCCCTCCCATCCCAGCTCCCCCTGGATGACAGGTCATCCTTGGACCTCACCCACCACCCCAAGTCAGAAGCAGTGCTGCAAGACACAGCACACCCACAGCAAGGAATAAACATTCAAATACACTTAACCCAATAATTCTTTGGATTTATAAATCTGAGACTGCCTTCCATTCACCCTTATGAATATATCTATGATGACACAAAATTGCTAAGGAAAGTGAGTACTGAAATGGATTGTGAATTGCTGCAGAGAGATCTGAACAGGGTTTGTGAATGGAGTCAGAAGTGGGAAGTGGACTTCAACATTAAGAAATGTAGCATAATGGAATTTGGTACATACATATACCAAGGCTTTTTCCCCCTTCCAAGGGAGGTAGCCAAAAAGGGAAAGGCATAAAAACACTCCCACCCATTTCATCCCTAAATACACTCCACACCCCTCCCACCCTTCCTCTCATCTGAGCACCTCCTGGATGACGGGTCATCCCTGCACCCTGCCCACCGCCCTGGGTCAGAAGCAGTGTCGCAAGACACAGTACATCCACAGCAAGGCCGCTTCATTTAATCGGCGACCCCCCCTCTCCGTCCCCCTTTGCATATAAGGAGAGGACGGGGAGAAATCCCTTCGGGCTGCGTCAAAAATTACTCACACATACTACCTCACCCCCCCGCCCATTCCTCCTCATGCAGTCACATCATCCATATACAACCATTCTCCACTCACCTCTGTCTTCCGTCCTCTCCCTTCCTTCCTCAACAGACATTCCCCTCTTCCCCAAAGCCCCCTTCACCCCATCCATCCACCTCATCCTAGGACGTCCCCTCATGTTCACTCCCTCCACATCTGCCTTCCATACCTCTTTTACTAGTCTTTCTTCACTCATTCTTTCATGTGTCCAAACCATCCTAATATTCTTTCATCAACCCTATCTCCCAAATCCTTTTTCACCCCTGTTCTCCTCCTCACCTCCTCATTTCTCACTCTATCTAGCCTAGTAACCCCCACCATACTTCTCAGACACCTCATCTCAAACACATTCAAACTCCTTCTCTCTTCTTCTCTTATGTTCCACGTTTCTGCCCCATACAGTTCTGTTGGCACAATCACTCCTTCATATAGTCTCCTCTTCGCATCCATTCCCAAATGTCTATTTCTCATTACACTCTTTAAACCACCAAGGCATTTACTCGCTTCTCTCAATCTACATTCTACCTCCACCTTCACTCCACCTTTTCCTGCTACACTTGCACCCAAGTATCTAAAACTATCCACCTCCTCCAGTCGCTCTCCCTTAATGTTCACTTCTAGTCTACTGCCACTTTCACCCCTTGTACATCTCATCACCTTACTTTTACCCACATTTATCTTTAGCTTTCTTCTATCACATACTCTCCCAAACTCTGCCACCAGCTTCCTCAATCCCTCCTCTGACCCTGCCACAAGCGCAGTGTCGTCCGCAAACAACAGCTGGCTCACCTCCCACTTTTCTCCATTTTCTTTAACCATCTCCAATCCCTGACTCACTACCCTAGCATTCACCTCTCGCACCACCCCATCCATGTATAAGTTGAACAGCCAGGGCGACATAACGCATCCTTGACGAAGTCCCACCTTTACTTCAAACCACTCACTCTCTCCATTTCCAATCCTAACACATGCTCTACTACTCACATAAAAACTCTTGACAGCTCCCAAAAGCTTTCCTCCTATCCCATAAATCTGCATAACCTCCCACAGTGCCTTTCTGTCTACCCTATCATAAGCCTTTTCCAGATCCATAAAAGCCCAAAAAACATCCTTCCCCTTTCCTATAGCTTTCTCACATATCTGTCTTACAACAAAGATCTGATCTACACAACCTCTACCTGTCCTAAATCCACACTGTTCCTCACCAATTACTCCTTCTGTTCCTCTCCTAATCCTCTCAATTAAGATTCTCCCATAAGCCTTCCCTACTACACTCAACAGGCTAATCCCTCTGAAATTACTACATTCACACTTGTCCCCTTTTCCCTTGTAAAGAGGAACTATACAGGCACTACTCCAGTCCTCCGGTACTCTACCCTCTCTCCAGCAAACATTAAATAATCTCACCAACCAGTCCACCATCACTGAACCTCCCTTTTTCAGACATTCTGCATGACATCCATCCAGACCAGGTGCCTTACCTGCTTTCATCATCTTTACAACTGCCTTCACCTCATCCTTCCTTATTTCTCCTCCATTCTCCTCACTCATCACTCTCATTTTCTTCGTATTTCCCACTGCAGCTATCTTTCCTTCCCTATCCTCCTTCACATTCAACAACTCCCTAAAATATTCTGCCCATCTTCCCCTCACTGCCATCTCTTCCATTATCAACTCTCCATCTGTACCTTTTACCTTTTCTTCCCTACTTGATTCGCCTCCTCTTCCTCTCTTAATTTCTTTCCAAAACATCTTTTTATTACTTTCAAAATTTTCTGTCATACTCCTACCCCATTTCACATCTGCTCTCCTCTTTGCCTCCTTTACCTTTTGCTTTACTTCTCTTTTCTATTCTTTGTACGTCTCATATGACTCCCCTGTCCTCTTTTGTAACCAATCTGTGAATGCTCGCTTCTTCTCTTCTACAACCTTCTTTGTTTCCTCATCCCACCATTCACTACCCTTTCTTCTATTTCCCCCTGTCCTTCTTGTTCCACACACCATCCTTGCACACTTTAAGACTCCCTCCTTGAACCATCCCCATTCCTCCTCCACACCCATCTCTGCTCCATCCTTTACTCCCTCCCACTCCTCCTTCAGCTTCTTTTCGTACTCCTTCTCCTTTTCCTTTTCATTCAAGGAGTTCACTCTAAGAACCTCCCTACCTTTTGTCCCTTTCCTCTTTCTCCATCTATCCTCCACTCTCAGCTTACCTTCCACCAAAAAATGATCTGATATTCCCCCACCCTCTCCCCTTAGCACATGTACATCCTTAACTCTTCCTATCATAATCCTATTTACCACTACATAATCCATTAGCGCTCTATCTACTACCCTTCCCTCCACCACCCTCTCCCATGTGTACTTATGCTTGACTTTCTTCCGAAACACTGTATTTGCTATCATCAACTCTCTTTCTAGACACATTTCCACCATCAACTCTCCACTACGATTCTTTCCTGGAACTCCACACTTCCCAACCACTCCATCGATTGGACCATTTCCTACCCTAGCATTAAGGTCTCCCAGTACTATTACATTGACATTTCTTCCTAAACCCTCTATGCAATCATTTAAATCTATCCAAAAGGCCTCCCTTTCCTCCACGCTCTTCTCACTGCCAGGCCCATATGCACTTACAAAAACCCACATCTCCCTTCCCAGTTTCACCTTCATCCACATTATCCTTGAGGAAACCTCCTTCCACTCCACCACCTGCTTACCTATCTCCTCACTTACTAGAATAGCCACCCCTTCCCTCCCTCGCCCTCTCTTCACTCCTGATAACCTCCCACTTACACTCCCAAACTTACACTCACCCTTCCCTTTCAACTTAGTTTCACTCAAAGCCAACACATCCATCTTTCTTCTCACAAACATACTACCTATCTCTTCCCTTTTACTCTCATCTGTACCACATCCACGCACATTAAAAGACCCAAACCTTAGGGTGCTGGCCCGAGGCCCTCCAGCACCCCTTATGCCTTCACTTTTGTCTTTAGGATGTGTGCCCCATGGGGCTACAGGGAGAAGGATGCCTAGTCCCTCTCCCCGTCCCTTTTTTCTCGCCTCTTACGATCCAAGTGGGATACTTGGTGGCAGTATTCTTTTCCCCCACCACAGGGAATTCCCCCATCACAGAAAGATAATACTCAGAGAAATGGTACAGGACAGCAACAAGGGGTTGGGGGACAGCATAACGGAGGGACAGTAGTAGTATAAAAGTGTCATCATTTCTCTATGAACAGAATTTCTTCTATCATAGACAAAATGATGTGAGGCTCTGGTCCGTAGGGGCGCCCCATATAGACCCTAAAGTATCGACTGCATGCTACTTTGCCACAATAACAAGCAGCCAATACCCCAGAATTTGGTAAAAGTGAAAAAAGAATATCAGGACAATATAAAATTAGTACAAAGGAAATAAAGAAAGTGGGATCTGAAAAAGACCTGGGAATAATCACAAAGAATATGTTCCCTGATAAACAGATAAATAAAACTGTCAGAGAAACCTATACCTTACTAAGATCAATAAAGGTGGCTTTTACCTACTTAGACGAAGAAATGGTTAAGAAAATACTAGTCACACTGATAAGGCCAAGACTGGGATACATTGTGACACTATGATCACCCAGTACTAAAAAGAATATAAAGAAAATTGAAAGAATCCAAAGAGCAACTACAAAGATGGCCCCAACACTTCAAAACTGTCATATGAGGATTGTCAAATCTGGAATTACTGACTGAAACAAAGAGAAAGAGGAGATTTGTAGACCATCTATAGAATCATGAGAGGCATGGAAGTCCTTGATAGAGTAGACTTACTAAATTGGGATAAGAGAAATACAAGGGGACATGAAAGGAAGCTCAAATTTTTTCTCATACATACTTCCTCACCCCCCATCCCCTATCCACTCCCCTTCATGCATCACAGCCTCATCTATACACAACCCTTCTCCATTCACCCCTATCTTCTGCCCTCTCCCATCCTTCCTCTACAGACATTCCTCTCTTTTGTAATGCCCCTTTCACCCCATCCATCCATCTCATCCTAGGATGCCCCCTCATATTCACTCCTTCCACACTTCTTTTACTAATCTTTCTTCACTCATTATTTCCATGTGTCCAAACCATCCCAATACTCTTTCATCAACCCTATCTCCCAGCTCCTTTTCCACCCCTGTTCTCCTCCTCACCTCCTCATTTCTCACTCTATCTAGCCTAGTAACCCCTATCATACTTCTCAGACACTTCATCTCAAACACATTCAAACTCCACCTCTCTTCCTCTCTCATGTTCCATGTTTCTGCCCCGTACATTGCTGTTGGCACAATCACTCCTTCATATAACCTCCTCTTAGCATCCATTCCCAGATGTCTATTTCTCATTACACTTTTTAACCCACCAAGGCATTTACTCACTCCTCTCAATCTACATTCTACCTCCACCCCTACTCCTCCTTTTCCTGTCACATTCGCACCCAAGTAACTGAAACTATCCACTTCCTCCAGTTTCTCACCCTTAATGCTCACTTCCAGCCTACTGTCACTTTCTCCCCTTGTATGTCTCATCACCTTTTACCCACATTTATCTTCAGCTTCCTTCTTTCACACACCTTCTCAAACTCTGTCACTAACTTCCTCAATCCCTCCTCTGATCCTGCTACAAGCACAGTGTCATCAGCAAACAACAACTGGCTCACTTCACACTTTTCTCCATTTTCTTTAATCACCTCCAACCCCTGACCCACTACCCTTGCATTCACCTCTCTCACCACCCCATCCATGTAAAGATTGAAAAGCCAGGGCAACATAACACACCCCTGATGAAGTCCCACCTTTACCTCGAACCATTCACTCTCTCCATTTCTAATCCCAACGCAAGCTCTACTACTCTCATAAAAACTCTTGACTGCTCTTAACAGCTTTCCTCCTATCCCATATATCTGCAGTACCTCCCACAGTGCCTTCCTGTCTACCCTGTCATAAGCCTTTTCCAGATCCATAAAAGCCAAAAAAACATCCTTACCTTTTCCTATAGCTTTCTCACATATCTGTCTTACCACAAAAATCTGACCTACACATCCCCTACCTGTCCTAAAACCACACTGTTCCTTGCCAATTACTCCCTCTGTTCCTCTCTCAATCCTCTCAATCAAGACCCTCTCATAAGCCTTCCCAACTACACTCAACAAGCTGATCCCTCTGTAACTACTACACTCACACTTGTCCCCCTTTCCTTTGTAAAGCGGAACTATACAGGCACTCCTCCAGTCTTCTGGCACTCTACCCTCTCTTAAACAAACATTAAATAACTTCACCAGCCAGTCCACCATAACTGTACCTCCTTTCTTCAGACATTCTGCATGCCATCCATCCAACCCCGGTCCCTTACCTGCTCTCATCATCTTAACAGCTGCTTTCACTTCATCCTTCCTTATTTCTCCTCCATTTTTCTCACTCATCACTCTCATTTTTTTAGCGCTTCCCACTGCAACTACCATTCCCTCCCTATCCTCCTTCACATTTAGCAACTCCCTAAAATACTCTGCCCACCTTCCTCTCACTGCTCTCTCTTCCATTATCATCTCTCCACCTGCACCCCTTACCTTTTCTTCTCTACTTGATTCACCTCCTCTTCCTCTTTTAACTTCCTTCCAAAACATCTTTTTATTACTTTCAAAATTTTCTGTCATACTCTTTCCCCATTTCACATCTGCTCTCCTCTTTGCTTCCTTTATATTATGCTTAACTTCCTTTCTCTTTACTTTGTACCTCTCATACAATTCCCTCGTCCCAATTTGTAGCCAATCTATGAATGCCTGCTTCTTCTCTTCTACACCCTTCTTTGCTTCCTCATCCCACCACTCACTACCCTTCCTTCTATTTCCTCCTGCCCTCCTTGTTCCACACACCATCTTTGCACACCTTATGACTCCCTCCTTGAACCATCCCCATTCCTCCACTCCTAGTTCTACTCTATCCTTTACTCTCTCCCACTCCTCTCTCAACTTCTTCTTATACTCATTCTCCTTTTTTTCTTCATTTAAGCAGTTCACTCTAAGTACCTCCCTACATTCTGCCCTTTTCCTCTTTCTCCACCTGTTATCCACTCTCAATTTACCTTCCACCAGGAAATGATCTGATATTCCCACACTCTCTCCCCTTAGAACATGTACATCCTTACCTCTTCCTACCATACTCCTGGTCACCACTATATAGTCCATTAATGCTCTATCTGCCATCCTTCCATCCACCACCCTCTCCCATGTGTACTTATGCTTGACTTTCTTCTTAAACACTGTATTTGCTATCATCAACTCTCTTTCAAGACACATCTCCACCATCAACTCTCCACTACAATTTCTGCCTCGAAATCCATACTTTACAATCACTCCGTCAATTGGTTCATTTCCTACCCTAGCATTTAGGCCTCCCAACACAACTATATTGACATTTCTTCCTAATCCTTCTATGCACTCATTTATATCTACCCAAAATGCCTCCCTTTCCTCTATGTTCTTCTCACTACCAGGCCCATACGCACTTACAAAAATCCACATCTCCTTTCCCAGCTTCACCTTCATCCACATCAACCTTGATGACACCTCCTTCCACTCCACTACCCGCTTACTTATCTCTTCACTTACTAGTATAGCCACCCCTTCTCTCCCTCGTCCCCTCTTCACTCCTGAGTAACTCCCAGCTACACTCCCAAACTCACAGTTGCCCTTTCCTTTCATTTTAGTTTCAAAGCCAACACATCCATCTTTCTTCTCACAAACATACTGCCTATCTCTTCCCTTTTACTCTCATCTGTACCACATCCACACACATTAAAAGACCCAAACCTTAGGGTACTGGTTGGAAAACTCCCAGACCCTCTTATGCCTTTTCTTTCTTTTTTTAGGAATGTCCCCTTTTGGGGCTACAAGTAGTAGGACTCCTAATCCCATCCCCCATCCCTTTTTTGTCGCCTTTTACAACTCAAGTGAAAATACTTGGTGGCAGTATTCTTTTCCCCCACCACAGGGTAGGTAGGTGAAAAAAGGAAATGAATATTCAGAGAAATGGTACAGGACAGTAACAAGGGGTTGGGGGACAGCATAACGGAGGGACAGTCGTAGTATAAAAGTGTCATCATTTTTCTATGTACAGAGTTTTCCTCTAACACAGACAAAATTATGTGTGATCTGGTCCGTAGGGGTGCCCCACAGAGACCCTAAAGTATCAACTGCATGTTATTTACCTAGTTGTATTTTGCGGGAGAGCTATGCTCATAGGGACCCACAGTTGTATCTTTCCGCATCCAGTTCTTTCTTAAAATCATGTATAGTTTTAGCACTCACTGTTTTCTCTTTCAATTTATTCCATGTATCTATCACTCTATGTGGAAAGCTATTCTTTTTCAGATCTCTTCTGTAACTGTCCTTCTTAAGTTTCATCTTGTGTCCCCTTGTATTTCTTCTGTCCCATTTAAGTAGATCATCCCTGTCAGGAATTTCCATCCTTTTCATAATTCTATAGATGGTTATCAAATCACCTCTTTCTCTTCTTTGCTCAAGAGTTAATAAGTTTAGTTTGTCCAGTCTTTGTTTGTATGTCAACTTGCTGAGTGTTGGTGCCATCTTTGTTAGTGTTCTTTGAATTCTTTCTAGTTTATGTTTTTTTCTTTTTGTACTGGGTGTCCATTGTGATGCTGCATACTCTAATTTTGGTCTTATCAGTGTAACTTAGATTTTCTTCATCATTTCCTTGTCCATGTAGTCAAAGGTCACTTTCATTGATCTTATTAAGTTGCAGGTTTCTCCAACTATTTTGTTTACATGTTTGTCTGGTGTCATGTCATTTGAAATGATCACTCCTAGGTCTCTCTAAGTTTACTTTTGTAACTTCTTTTGTTCCAATTTAGTATTGACCGGATATTCTATTTTTGCTTTTTCCAAATCCCATTACACTACATTTTTTAATGTTGAAATTCACTTTGTTCTTTTTACTCCAATTGCAAATTTTGTCCAGATCTCCCTGAAAAGATTTACAGTCTTCTTCGTTACTCACTCTCTTCAATAGTTTTGCATCGTCTGCAAAGAAGTTTATATACCATTTAATTCCTTCATCCATGTCATTTATATAAATAGCAAACATTATTAGAGCCAACACAGAGCCTCATTTCTCACTTATCATGTTTACTCATTTTGAGTTCTTTTCTCTAAGTATCACTCTCATTTTTCTTCCTTCCAAGAAGTCTTCCATCTATTCCAATAATTTTCCTTGTATTCCACCTATTACTTCAATTTTTCTTAGTAGTTTTTTGTGTGGTACTTTGTCAAAAGCCTTTTGTAGGTCCAGGAAGGCAAAATCTGCCCAGCCATCTCTTTCTTGTATTATGTCTAGCAATCTTGAGTAAAAGCATATTAAGTTTGTAGTCATGATCTTCCACTTCTAAATCCAAATTGGTTGAGGTTTAATATTTTGTTCTTTTCCAAGTGTTTAGTCCATTTGTTTTTAATAACTTTCACATATTTTTGCAATTTTGCTTGTAAAGGACACTGGTCTATAATTTGTTGTGTTTTCTTTATTTCCCCCATTATATATTGGTACAATATTAGCATTTTTCCAGTCTTGTGGGACTTTTCCTTCTTTGAGTGAGAAGTCAATTATCTTGTGTATTTTGTCTGTGAGTTTGGCTATTCATTCTTTTAATATCCAGTTCACTATTCCATCTGGTCCATGTGACTTTCTGACATTGAGTTTCTTTATTTGGTCCCTTATTTCTTTCTGTGTCACCATTATTTCTTTCATTTTAGAGGATCCTTCCTGGTGACTATCATCCCACAATTGTAAGCTTTCAATTATAAAAACAGACTTGAAGTGTCTGTTCACTACTTCAGCCATTTCTACATCTTCTGTGTATTCTTGATTTCTTTCACGCAGTTTTATTATTTCGTGTTTGTCTTTAAGTTTCTCGTTTACATATCTGTAAAATAGTTTAGGTTGATCTTTGGATTTTGCTATTACAGTTGTACCTCGGTACTCGACCATAATCCGTTCTGAGGTGGTGGTCGAGCACCGATTTGTTCGAACACTGAAACCAAATTTCCCCTTATCACTGTCTTTCTTTGGACCCATTATTAAGGGCTAGAGCAACACGAAAAAGTTTAAATCTGGGAAGAAATACTCGAACAAACTGCGTACGTCTTACTCCGCTGGCGGTCTGAGTCGAACTGACGCTTACCCGCTGTTCGAGCTAGTCGAGTACCGAAAATCTGTTCGAGGTCCGATGCATTGTCTACTCGAATTTTTTGGTCGAGCACCGATTTGGTCGAGTATAGAGGCGGTCGAGTACCGAGGTACGACTGTATATCTTTTTCATAGTTTCTTTTTTCCTCTCTTTGTATGTCTACGTATTCATTTCTCAGTTTAATGCATGTTTGCCATTTAGTCTCTTTTTCCATCTTTTCCAAGCTTTGTCTCTTCTATCTTTAGCATCGCTACACTTTTTATTATACCAGTACTTTATGTACTCCCTTTTCTGTTTCTTTTTAGGCACATATTTGTCTGTTCCCTCTTTATATATTTCTTTGAAAATGTTTCTTTGAAAATGTTTCGTCATTTGCAATTTTTCCCCAACAGGCATTTTGAATTTTTTTTTCCAAGTTTCACAAAATCAGTTTTGTTGTACATCAATCTTCCTTCTCTATGTTTCTCATTCCTTCTTACCACATTGTGTTCCTTAAGTTCGATCTCCATTAGTATGTGGTCACTCTTCCCAATTGGTGTTTTATAATTTATTTCTTCCACTATTTCTGGTTCAGAGGTGAATATCAAATCTAGTCTCGATGGTTCTTCGTTTTGTCTAAATCTAGTACTTTTTTTAACCCATTGTGTCAATGTGTAATATATGGTCATATCCAGTAGGACATTTCCCCAGAGTTCATCTCCACCTCCTATTGTCAATGCTTCCCAATTTATTTCCTTTGCATTAAAGTCACCCATAATTACTATATTTTCTCCATATTTCAGTGTCTCTGTTAATTCATTCTTTGTGTCTTCTAGTAATTTTGAGTGTTCGCTGTCAGTCCAGGTCTTAGTTTTTGGTGGCACATACAGTAAACAACTATAAACCTTCTGCTTTTGTGATTAATTCCACATTATCTTTTCCTTCTGTTGCCTTTATTACATTTAGGTCCTTTCTAGTCAATACCATGACTCCTCCCCCTGTTTGTCTGTCCTATTTTTTAATCAAATGTTGTATAATCCTTGTCCCACCATATTTGATTGTATAGGATCTTTCAGTTTTGTCTCTGCAATTCCCATTATGTCAATTTTCTCTATTGACAGATAGTCATTCAATTCATTTAATCCTGAAATCCTACCGTCCATATTTGTATATGCCATTTTTAATTTTTTCTTTTCTTCTCTTTTTTTGGTTCAAGTTTCCATTTTTCTGATGTACCATTTTCTCAGTCTCGGATCTAACACTCTCCAAAAATAACTCGTTTTTATTCCGTCTCTGTTCTTTTCTCGTTTTTTTTCCTTGGCCTCACTTCTCAGTTCCCTATCTTTCTCTAATTCCTCAGCATTCATTTCCTTTTTTATCCATACATTTTTTGTATTTTTCACTATTTGCTAGTTTTGCTGCTTTTGATAGTACTTCTGCTATCATTTGTGTTCTTAGTTTGATTTTCATTGGTTTGTGATTTTTTTTCTTTTGAGTATGTACCCATCCTGTGTACGTCATTGATTTCTGTATCTAGATTTTGTCCTTCTTCTTGGACCACTTTTAGAATCTCCTTCACAATTTCTTTCTCTTCCTTTTCCCTTTGGTATTTGTGTACATTGTGTTTTTCATTTATACCATAAACCACAATGCATTTCTTTTTGTCCACTGTGTCTCTCACCCAATTTTCCTTCTCTTTGATCACCTTGATCACTGTTTCCTTTGCATTCTCTTCTACCTGCTGCTGTACTATTTCTGTGAATGATAGTTTTTGACTTTTGCATTCCTTTTTCCACTGGTTTTTTATTTCGTTCAGATCAGTTTCTTTGATTGATTCTTCCATTTTTTCAGTTACTGCTTTCAATTGTTCTTTTACCTCTTTTTTCAGTTCATCATTTGTATTTCTAACCTCATTTTCCTTTTTCTCTTTTTATCGCACTTAGTTAACTTTTTAGTTCATTTAATTCCCTTAGAATTACCTTGTTTGTTGTACATAGGTTGGTTACTTCTAATTGCAAAGCTTTGTAGTCTAATCTTAAATCGATCACTTCATCTGCTAAGTTGTTAATTTCCTCTGTTTTGTATTGCTCTGCTAATCCTAAAATCTCTCTCAGTGTCCAAGGTTTTCTCCATTGTTTTCCCTTGCCTCCTAAACCCCGAGAAATATTCATTACTGTACTTACGTACCTGCTGGTCACTTTGGGAATGTCATTTAAACATGTTTTTCCTGGATTTGTTCAGTCCTCTCTTCGTTGGTTCATTGATTCTTCCTTCTTTATTGCTTTCATTTTGTATTAAACTATTTACCCAAGAACTGGATCAGATACAAACCCTGGCAGTCCCACGAAAATATATTGTTACTCTCCGCAATAACAATTAGGTATCAAAGGGAGATGGCAGCTATGCTGAATATCGAAGATGATGATGATGCCATTGAAGGGAGAGATAACATGGTTTGGTCCGCTATCTATCACTGATCCCAGTGATATTGGTGCTACGAAGATACAAAACAAAACAAAACAAGGCAAGCAAGGCCTGTTGCAGGACCTTGGCATGAAGATACATACACAAAATGGTGTAATAATGGTGGTAACGGGAAAACATTCATGAATAAAAGGAAATAGGCTTAATGGTATGAACATGCGGAAAGTAGATATTGTTTCCATTCACCTAGGCAAGAATATACATTCTATGAATTTGTTGCTCGATTTCGAAGATTATAGTGGGGAAGGGGAACTGGAGGTTTTGGTTGAGAGGATTGTTGATGGTCCTGTATTGGAGGGATATGGTGATTCTGTGAAAGAATGGTCTCTATGTTGAGGCCACAGGGAACTCTTTTGATATGATATTTTTGCATGATGGTCTCTGTAAGATTGTGCAAACTGAGTGCTTTAACTTTGTTCTTTGACTGATATCCAAAGATACGATAGGTTCCAGAGAGTTTGGTGGAGAGCATTGAAGTGGAGGTGTGGTCAGAGATGCAAACAATGTAAACATCAATGATATTTACAGGGCATTTTTTTCCCAGAGTTTCATTGATTTGGACATATGTGAGGAATTAGTGTACCTGTTTTGCTTGGAATGCATGTCTACAGCTGGTAGTGAAATAGAGTTAGAGCCATAGGAATGTGTGTGTCTGTGTGTCAGTGCAATTTTAGTTAACAGTTGGTGCATCCTCGTGTGATGAAGCAGAGTGAATTTGAGCAGTTGTGCTTGAATTAATTGCCTGCTCAGCCATGTTGACATGGCTGAGTCTGTGGGAATTTGCAGATGGCAATGCAGGAATGAAATGATTAGCATAAATGATGCCATACTGAGCAGAGTAAATGATGTTATGTTGCTTCATCAATGCTAAGCCCATGAGGATATCAGCAGGAAAGTAGATGTCAGCTATGTAGGTGGTAACAGGAATGGCTGGGAACTCATCTTTGAAACTAATGTTTAGTGAGAATTTACCAATGATTGGGAAGGGTACACCATCTACATTGCAAAGGTTCACACAGGGGGGGGTTTCCAAAATGGTGACACATTTTGTTTCAGTTTGGAAGTTGTTGAAACTGTGTATAGACATGATATTAACTGGGGAGCCTGTGTCAAGAAATATTTTCACTTTGGTGATGTATGTCTTGATCTTGCGTTATGTATTTACCTATTTGTATTTTGTATTTTACGGGAAGGGGAGCTATGCTCGTGGTGTCCCGTCTTCATATCTCATTTTATCTAAACTATTTTTAAATTCATGTATTATTTTTGCACACACCACTTTCTCATCTAACTTGTTCCAACTGTCTATTACTCTGTGAGGAAAGCTGTTCTTTTTCAAATCTCTTCTATAGCTGTCTTTTTTTATTTTCTTTCCGTGTCCTCTTGTATTTCTATCATCCCATTTTATCAGATTCTCTCTATCAGTAATTTCTATGCCTTTCATGATTCTGTAAATAGCTATCAAATCTCCTCTCTCTCTTCTTTGCTCTAGTGTCTGTAGACCATGTGGCCTGTGCTATCGTGTGTGTGCTAGCTATGGGTACCGCCTGGTTTTGTATACGAGTGATATCTTGGTCCGTGTCAGAGAATTTGCTGGTGAATTTGTCTAATGTGATACCTTGTAAGGGTGCTGGCTTTCTGGAGTGTGTCTGGTTATAATTGTGAGAGAAGGCTAAAGTATGCAATGAGGGAGACTACGTTTTCCAATAAAATTGTGTTGTCCAAGATCCAGTCTGAGTTTCTGAGGCTTTCTCTGAGTTCACTCTTAGATGCTGAAGTTATTTTGACTGTCTTTTCTTTAGTGGTGTGTGGGCCATGATTGTAAGTTTTTGCCAAGGAGGATAGGAAGAAAGTGCTCCAAGTGGCTCAAAAATAGCAAATTACTTTTTAAATTGTTCTACAAATTGATCAAATTAATGTGTTTCCTCAAATAAGTCAGACTGAATGACATCACCAGCTAATATGTCATGCTTGTCTATTTTGAATGTTAAGATTATCTTTGCTTTATCACCTGTGACATTCCTAAGTAGTTTTTCTGAGTTAACCTCAGTGAGGAAATTATGTACAGGGATGTTCCTGCCATTGAAGAGTGGTAATGTTGTCTCATCTTTTATGACTGATAAGATTTTGTGTTGTCATGGTGTTGTAAGTAGGTGAATTTTCTGAAGAGTTGGAAGTAGAAGGGGGGACATGGTTGGTAGAAATGTAGCTTCGTTTTGTGTATAGGGTTGGTTTGTCGAGTCAGAGAAGGCTTAGGACACTTTCATGTATTGAATAAAATATGTGTGGAGACTGCTTTTCTCCTAGGTGGCACTGAGAATGGAAAAATATCTACTTACCCAAGGTGATGTTGGAGTAAGGCGGTGATGGTGCTGCAATGGGGTGAGAAGATGGAAACAGGGAAACAATTAGTAACTGATCATGGGAAATGAGTTAGAAAATATGTAACCAGGATGTGTAGGAATATGAAGCAATAAAAGAAAATAATGGGGAGATCTTGCGTAGCAAGATGCAGGGAGGTGGGGGAGCATTGGCTCGTAGATGCTACAATGATCATTGGTGCGTAAGGGGGGGAGATGGTCCAACTTGTGCAATGGTGGAGAAGGGTGGTCCAACGTCTCTGTGTTGACGTGGTGGAACAGCGGGCATCATGGATGCAGGAGAAATGCCTCTGAGGGAGATGTCCTCATAGATGCTGGAGAATGCATCTCTGTGTTGATGTGGTGGAGGCAGCAGGCATCGTGGGTGTTGGAGAATACCTGGGGAGGGGGGGATTTCCTTGTCATAGATGCTGTAAGATGCACAGCGTAGAAGTGGGGCTTGGCTTTGTAGTTGGATGGTGGAAGATGCAGCTAAGAGGGATTAGTGTAGCAGTGCTTCACTTCATATTTGGGTGGTGGACAGTGCTGTTACGAGGGGTTGCCTCATATGTAAGATACTTCAGCAAAGACTGAAGCCACTGTTGCTGAACTGTTTGCTTCAGAGTGGCACTGGTGCTTCAAAGGAATTAGTGTTGCTGCTTTGACGTCCACCACTGTAGAATGTAGTGTAGGTTTCATAATCCCTTGCTGACCACCAGAATGTAGGTTGTAAGTTACACTACATTGAGAAATTGGTGGTGAAATAAACTCAGGAGGTCTTCTTGACTTTACTAAGAACGACAGTGTTCTGATTTACAAATACTCAGTAAGCTCCAATCAAAACTTGGAGGGTTGCCAGAAACATATTCTATCTACATATGTACAAGGGTTGCCAAACATGGTAATAGTAGGCTGTTGCCATATTAGCAACAAGGATATTTGGAAGGTTTGGTCTGATGCAGAGGTGCCAACCATCCTTTTGTCTGTGCAGGTGGCTTGACCCAAGATGTGGCAAGGCCATTGTTCAAAATAGAGGGCTTGACCTGAGATGTATGGGGTCTATTCTTTGCTAAGGGTGTTGCCAGGAAAATTAGGTAAGCTGAGTTCACTTAAACAATGAACAGTCCCTTGGGAGATCAGTGACATCGTTAGAGTACCAAGTTGTAGCCTATGTGTGCATGCATGCATGTGCATGCTAGGTATTGAAGGGAGATGGCAGTTACACTGTTTATCGAAGATGATGTTGACACTAGTGAAGGGAGAGATGATAACACTAGACACTGCAGGATACAGAGATGAGACACCATGAGCATAGCTCCCCTTCCCATAAGATACAACTAGGTAAATACACATTTAATATACATACACATATTAGTAGATTTCAGTATCTTCGGTGAAAGAGATTGGACGGAGTCAAGGGAGCCATGGAAGGAATTGTCCACAACAATTGCATCATCTGCTCCAGTATAAAGTCGTGCTAACTGCAATGCCAAGTCAATTGCTTCGGATCTGCATAAAAAATAAAATAAATACATTAGAATAAAGTAAAGTAATTATTGAAAACTGTCTACACAAGAAAATAAAAATCTTAAAGGAGAGAGAAAAAACAATACATAATGAAACTACAGAAGGATGGCTAGGGGAGCACATTAGTTACTGGGTTGGGTTAAGGACAATGGGAGCTGAACTACTTTACCACCAACACTAAAAGAAAAAATTCTCCTTATAAAGAGAAAAATATTTTCTAATGAACACTTACCAACTTAAACTTCATTTCCAAATGATAGAAGAGATCCACTGAACTACAACTTACTGTCACTCACAAGTAACATATGAACAACAATGACACTGGATATGAAGTAAGTAAAACTTAGTTGCCCAAACAGAGCAGAAGTTAGTACAATATTATCTTTTCCCTCATCCAGTTAATCATTACTATTTCCATTTAATTTAGTTTCAGCAAAGAACATTGTCTGGTTTTTTCTCCTTAAGATTGTCATTTATTTCTTGATTCGCCTCCTCTTCCTCTGTTAATCTCCTTCCAAAATATTTCATTACTTTCAAATTTTTTTTATCATACTCTTACCCCATTTCACATCTGCTCTCCTCTTTCCCTCCTTCATCTTATGCCTCACTTCTCTATTCTTTTCTTTGTACCTCTCATATGATTCTCTCATCCTCTTTTGTAACCAATCTGTGAAAGCTTGCTTCTTCTCTTTTACAACCTTTTTTGCTTCCTCATCCCATCACTGGTTTGTATTGTAGGGGTGGGGAGTGATCGTGAGTGTCTGAAATGATATCTCTGCAGTGCTAGTCAATTGTATTAACATGGAATTAACGAAAAAGAAAGAAAACAATGACATGAAAGCCAGTCACGAACCAGAGTCATCTGGCGTCAGTCGATCGAACCGTGATATAAACAAACCTTGCCCAAAAACGTGCAATGAGAAAGACTTTCCAGGATTTAGTAAGTATGAAAGCAGGAACTTAAGCCGATTATTAGAGATAGAGAGAGATATGAGCAAAAATAAGATTCAGTGGGAGAATGAAATTATGGACTTAAGAAAAGATATCATAGGACTAATAGATTGCTTAGCACAGGCTAATCACGATATTTCTGACCTAAGAAAAACCAACTTGGAACTTACAAATGAGATTAAAGAAATGAAAAGGGATATAAATGAGCTGAAGAATGATAACGAAAAGAAGAAAACTAATGATAATAACAACAGCGAAAATTTAAAGAAAGAGGTGAACAATAAATTACAAGAATTGACACAAAAAATCGAAGAGAACCTAGGTGAGGAAAGTATTCAGAAAATTAAGAAGTGGAAGGAAAACATTGAAAACAAGGAAATTGCTTTTAAAGAAATAGTCCAGCAGCAAATGCAGGATAATGCAAAAGACACAATTATCCAAGTGATTAATGAAAAAGCTAACTGGGTCAGGGATACAGTAGATAGAAAAAAATGTATTGTGGTATATGGACTAAAAGAAAAACAGGGATTGGCGAGGTACATGAGAGAAAAAGAAGAAAAAGAGACAGCAGTAGAAATCCTAAATGAAATTCAGGGAGGGGAGAGAGAGCAGCCATAGACCTGGAAGAGACATATAGAATCGGTCACTATTCTAAGGATAGAAATCGACCTCCAAAGATAAAATTAAGGTCACAGATGGTAGTAGAAGACATATTTGAAAAAGTAGGCAACTTGGCAAAGAGTGAAAAGTACAATAAGATATGGATAAAAAGAGAAATGAATACTGAGGAATTAGAAAAAGAAAAGTCACTAAGAGAAGAAGCAAAGAAAAAAACTTGATGAGAACGGAGACAGAAAGCAAAGAATTCCATTGGAGAGTAATCGACATGAGATTGAGACAATGGCACATCAAAACCAAAAAAACCAAGGACAGAAAAAAATAATGGAGAAGGAAGAAAATTAAAAGTGGCCTATACTAACATTGACAGATTAATTGCAGGTCTGAATGAACTCAGTGATTACCTGTTAGAAGAAAAACCAGACATAATGGGAATTGTAGAGACTAAACTAAGAGGTGAAATACCATCCATCGTTATTGGACAAGGTCTATACAATTACTGGATAAAAAACAGGGACAAGAAACAGGGAGGGGGAATCATGTTCTCGGCCAAAAAAGACCTAAACATGACAAAAATTGCAGAGGGCAAAGGTAATGTTGAACTGATCATGATAAAAGTCGAAGACAAGAATATGAAAAGTAGAAAGTTTGTGGTGACCTATGTGCCCCCAATAACGAATGCTTGGAAAGAGAACGAACATACAAAAATGCTAGAAGATACAAGAAAATCACTAAACGAGATACTAATGGATAAGGGTAATCTGGTAATTATGGGGGACTTCAATTGCAAGGAAATTTGTTGGGATAACATGACAGTGCGAGGAGGAGATGACTTATGGGGCAATGTACTGCTAGACATGACCATGGAGTACACAATGACCCAATGGGTCAGTGAAAACACAAGGTACAGAAACAATGAAGAGCCATCGAAACTAGATTTAATATTTACAATAGAACCTGAAATAGTGGACAAAATCCATTACAAGACACCAATTGGAAAGAGTGACCATATACTCATCGAAACTGTACTAAAGGAGGAAATAGACATGGAGAGGAATGAAAAGCATAGGAAAGGAAGATTGATGTACAACAAAACAGACTTTGCAAATTTAAAGATATTCTTCCAAAATGCAAACTGGGAAAAATTCTATATGGAAGAGACAACAGTGGAAGAGAAATGGAATATACTGATGGATAATTACAACGAAGGGGTAAACAGGCATGTACCAAGACAAAAGCGAGAGAGTACATTAAATGTTGGTTCAACAAAAGATGCAGTGAGGCAAAAGACAGAAGGGACAAAGCTTGGAAAAGGTGGAGAAAAGACAAAAAACAAAGCAAATGGCAAATTTATATAAACTATAGAAATGAGTATGTTAATGTGAGAAGAGAGGAAAAAAGGAACCATGAGAAGGATATTATAGATAAATGCAAAGATCAACCCAAGCTATTCTATCGATATGTGAAGGGTAAACTTAAAACCAAACAGGAAATAGTGAAAGTACGCCAAGGAAATATGAAATACACAGAAGAATTAGAGATGGCCGAAGTCATGAACAACCACTTTAAATCTGTCTTCACCAGAGAGGAAATACAAAATTGGGATGAAGATAATAACAAGCAATCTCCCCACATAAGTGAGCTTACAACATCACAAAAAGAAATATCAGAACACCTATCAAAACTGGACATCAGAAAATCACATGGCCCGGATGGTATTGCAAATTGGATTCTAAAGGAATGCAAAGAAGAACTAACGGACAAAGTACACATCATGATAAATAGCTCACTCAAAGAAGGAGAGATACCTAATGACCGGAAAAATGCTAACATTGTACCAATATATAAAGGAGGAAACAAGGAAGAACCCACCAACTATAGGCCAGTATCACTAACAAGCACTATAGCCAAAATTTGTGAGAAAATAATCAAGAATAGATGGGTAAAACATCTGGAAGACAACATATTAAACCCAAGACAATTTGGGTTCAGACAAGGAAGATCATGCACCACAAACTTAATATGCTTCTACTCAAGACTAATAGACATAGTGCAAGAAAGAAATGGATGGGCTGATTGTGCATTCCTAGACTTGCAAAAAGCCTTTGACAAAGTACCACACAGAAAATTACTAAAAAAAACTGGAACACATAGGAGGAATACAAGGGAACCTTCTAAAATGGATGGAGGACTTCCTGACTGGTAGAAAGATGAGAGTAGTGCTCAGAGAAAAATATTCAGATTGGAAAGAGGTGATCAGTGGAGTACTGCAAGGATCTGTACTGGCACCAATAATGTTTGCTATCTATATGAATGACATGGACAAGGACGTGAACTGTTACATGAGCTTCTTTGCAGATGACGCCAAACTGTTAAGGAAAGTAGAAACTGATAAGGACTGTGAAGCACTGCAGGAAGACCTGAATAGGGTGTGGAACTGGAGCCAGAAATGGGAAGTGGACTTTAATACTAATAAGTGTAGCATAATGGAGTTTGGAAAAAGCAAAAACAGAATATCAGGACAATATACAATTGGAACCAAGGAAGTAAAGAAAGTAGGATCCGAAAAAGATTTGGGAGTAATTATCACAAACGACTTGTCCTATGATAAACAAATTAATAAAATTGTCAGGGAGACTTACAACTTGCTAAGATCAATAAAAGTGGCATTTGCATACTTGGACGAAGACATGATAAAAAAATATTGGTTACATTGATAAGGCCTAGACTAGAATATGTGGCAACATTGTGGTCCCCTAGTACCAAAAAGAATATAAAGAAAATAGAAAGAATCCAGAGAGCAGCTACAAAAATGGCACCTGCACTTGCAAACCTATCATACAAGGAGAGATTGGCTAAACTGGAGTTACTGACACTGGAGCAAAGAAGAGAGAGAGGTGACCTACTGACCATCTTGATAGAGAGGATATGGAAAGAAAATAAAAAACATAGCTATAGAAGAGAACTGAAGAAAAACAGTTTTCCACATAGATTTTTGGACACTTGGAACAAACTGGATAATGAAATAGTATGCGCAAAGACCATTCATGAGTTTAAAAGCAAACTAGACACTGTGAGATACAATGGCGGGACACCACGAGCATAGCTCCCCTTCCCGCAAAATACAACTAGGTAAATACTCACTAACCTTCCTTCTATTTCCTCCCATCCTTCTTGTTCAGCACACCTTGTGACTCCCTCCTTGAACCATCCCCATTCCTCCTCCACTCCTAGCTCTGCTCTATCCTTCACTCCCTCCCACTCCTCTCTCAGCTTCTTCTTGTACTCTCTCTCCTTTTCTTTCTCATTTAAGCAGTTCATTCTAAGCACCTCCTTACCTTCTATCCTTTTCCTCTTTCTCCATCTATCTTCCACTCTCAATTTACCTTCCACCAAAAAATGATCTGATATTCCTCCACTCTCTCCCTTTAGAACATATACATCCTTAACTCTTCCTACTATACTCCTGGTTACCACTATATAGTCCATTAACATTCTATCTACCACCCTCTCCCATGTGTACTTATGCTTGACTTTCTTCCTAAACAATGTATTTGCTCATCAACTCTCTAGACACATCTCCACCATCAACTTATTTTTTCTTCTAATTATGATCTCATTTTCTCTTTTATATGATTCCTTGAATACTGTCACTTCATTTAATTAGTCAATTACTTGTTTCTCAAGTGTTTTAATTTTGTTTTTAGCCCTTATCATATTTTCCACTACTATGGCTTTTAATAGTTGCAGGAAGGGAACAGTTATAGATTGTTATCTGTCTTTGTACAAATAGGTCAAGGGAATACTGTCAAAGCTAGTCAGGAGACTGAGTGTCATCCCATAGCTGCTCCACCTCCAGATAGAGGTAAGGGTGATGATCAGTTTTGAAGATGATATGATATCTGTCTTGAAGGACCACCAACTGCAGATACCTGTTCATTCTCGGTCCCATGAAGCTTTGAATTGTATAAAGACTTAATAACAAGACTACAGTAAGGGCAACAAATTAGTCATCTATGAATTTACACTGAAGGGTAAACTGAAAGAACAGCTTAAAGGGATGGGAGCCTGAAACTGAAAGATAATATATTGATCTAGATCTACATTTTACACAAAAATGGTCAGTTCACCAAATAAAAATCAATACCCAGAATTGCAGAAAAGGAGTGTGTTGAGATGATCTGGCATTGTCTGCTTGAGAATCTCGGGATAACGGTACTGTTTGGCATCATGAAAGTATTTGGTTGTTGAAACCAAAGTGGACATCTGTGCTGTGCTGGCCTCCACCACAGCTGGATGACAGTGACCAACTGCAAAAGTGAAACAAGACACATTATTCTTTGCAATATTCCCACTATCCCATCTAATATCAACCAAGTCAAGAGTGGTATCACATACAACTCAACCATATAAACCTGACAGGTACTGAGAAGCAACTACTTAAAATTTCCTTCTCACTTCCCATTTAGGACAACAAATAAAATTAGAAGAAAAAAATCCCAAAGTACTGTTAAAATTCAAACTTTCCATGACCCAGTTTACAAGTGCACTGAATTACATTATGCCCTTTGAGAAGAATTCTTTTCACAAAGTGGCAAACTCAGACCCTCCTGGAGATCTCTCTGGGAGGGTCTGAGGACCTGTGCACACCTATGCAGTATAGCATTAGAAAATTAAATGTTATATTTGTAAATTATAATACATCAATGTAATAGATACTTTTCTTGGCGGAAATCAATAAAAAAAAATGCTAAATGCTATAAAGAAACGAAGTTGCGTAGACTCCTTCAGAAAAAAAATGCTAAATGCTATGAAGAAACGAAGTTGCGTAGACTCCTTCAGACGCCATCTTTGTTTTGATAGATTCGGAGGTCGTAGACGACGACCACGGCCTGATGACGTCTAGAATTACAGGTACCGCATTATTAAATGCTGGTTAGGTTAAGTAGGCAAGTTAGATTAGGTAGGTATGTTAGGTTGGGTTAGAGTAGACGAATTTAGCATACTTTAATTTCTTCGACCTCCTCCTCTGCCAAAACAAAGATGGCGTCTGAGGTAGTCAAAGCGGCTACGTTTGTTTGTTTGTACCTTTTAGAAACTGTTTCTATTACTAATTTCCGCCAAGAATAACATATATTACGTTGATGTGTTATAATTTACAAAATCATTGTTTAATTTTCTATTACTATATCGCATAGGTGTGCACTTCTAAATCTTTACCGAAACTTTGGGCTGTTATCTATGATTCATTTGTGTGGGACAATTTCCATGCCACAGGATGATAGTAGTCAGGGAAGGGAAGCAGTCACAGGTTCCCAGCTCCCAGTGTGTCAAAAAGTGGAAGAAATTCAGTAAGTTGATAGAGACAGATGGGCCATGTCCAGAGACAAATTGTCAGTTCTTCCAGGGGTATTAGGTAAATTGATACCCAATTTTTAGCCTAATAAAAGTATATATTTATAACAACAGTAATCAAGCTGCCAATACAGAAACAATTCACACTGACCGTGGGCAACTGCACCGATACAATCCAGGTACTGTACATCTGCTTCGTCATACATATATTGATAGCTGGCACGTACAATCTTCAGAGGACTATGTTCATATTGCAAGTGGCATGACTTTCTGTGGGGAAATAAAGAAAACAAACATTATCATGAAAGTTGTTGGCATCTGTTGTAATGTTTATCTATCAAAGAAATTACTAGACACTTGCTTTTAAATAATTCACATTTCTTGATGCAAGAAACACCAATTATGTTATAGATGTGTGTTTCAATGGAACAGCATATCAAACCCGCTGGAATCCAATTAATTTTTTAATAATCTTGTCTACTGTTTGCGTGGCACTATCCAGCAGGATTTGTTCTCACTGCATACACCCAAGATGACCACGTATCATATCAATGATAACAATAATACATAATAATATTGATAAATTAAATAAATATACAAATAAAAAATAAAGTAGAGTTAAAATTATATTATTGAAAAAACGCTTTTGCCTAAAACTAATGTCATCCGAGGCTTTGCTCAAGACTTGCTTGACTCGTGGCTTCGAGTTGTAGTTCTACGAACTGATAGAGGCACCCGTCCTGGCCTGAATCAACGGCCCAAGAAGCGTGTTGCTCGCTCCAGGGGGTGTATCGGCGAAACCTTATCACAAAGATATTGCTTAGCTTCAAGGACTCCTGTAGTAGTTTTAGTTCGGAACAACGGCAGGACAAATGAAAATCAACACAAAATATCTAATCTCTTTCTTTTGGTAATTAGCCACAAGGTGCGACACTAGAAGTGTCACATAAGAAATATAAGTGAAGCTCGGACTAAGGCCACAGCTTAGTGGAGTTTATGGTTGTAGCTGGACGTGGAGCCTAACGTCAGCGAGGCGGTAGCAGATGATGACGACGAGGCTCGATGGGACGGCTAGAAGACTGGACGAGAAGATGTAGTTGTGCGCTGGTCGGTACTGTTCTGCCCATCTCGGCGAAACGCCGACCTTTTAAGGGAGGCTGGCGGGAACGTGAGGAGCTTTCCAAGTTCCTGATTGGCTGACCGCTGGCTGGCAGGGACACCCTTGCGAACTACGCTTGCCAACTACAGGAACTTGGAAAGGCTAGTTCCGAAGATTTCTTTGATCAGTGTGTGACGGGTCGTAGGATGCATCACGTCACTACACTCCCATCTTTCAGTTCTGCATGGACAGTTAAATACGTGGGACATCCACTGCAAGGTTGGACGATCACCGACTTGTAGGGAATCCATTTGCTATTTGAATGAATTGATTTATTAATTAATCTTATTTATTTGTTTGTTTATCTATTCATTCATTAATTATTTATCCATTTTTCATTTATGCACACTTCGCTGGCGGGAACCAGTACAGGAGTCGGTTAGTGGCGAGAACCAGATCATACGGCACCCTGGGCATAATTCCACTTCTTTTTATTTTCTCTCAACTATGTTAGGTTTTCATAGTTTAACCAACCGGTAAATAAACTCTGTCTTCATGTCATTTGTTTCCGTATGTTTTCTGTTGTTTACATAATCTAAGACAAAAGGGGTTGAAACTTTTCCAGAAGAGGCAGTCGGAAAAAAGTGATGACAAATATATCCAATACGCATGTCTCGTCACTTTGGTTCTTTGTCGTTTAATTCTAATTCCCTTTTTTCAGATGCGCATTTTTTTCTTATCGAGATTCTTCCAATTTGTTTCTAGTTGTAGTTTATCTTAAAAAATCTTATGTCGGCTTCACGGTAGCTTGTCCGGGGTGGAGAGAAACCCATCAAAGTAAAATGTCTAAACAAGTTTGAATCCCTTTCGTTTTTCTTCACGCGATCGCCGACGCTTTGCCCGACAACCATCAAACCAGTTCACACATTAATTGTGCTGCCTACACAACTCTATGCTGTAAAATGAGGTCAGATGTGACTCGTTGTGGAGCCAGCGACAATGTGAGCTATGGCGAGAGGAAGGTACAGGAGAGTTAGTTTATTTGGATAGCAATTAATTGGTTTCTTAAAGGATTTTATTGTACACATAAGTTTGTTTTGTTTCAAGTTTAAACAACACCACAGGTTCATCACGATGTTGAATTTTATCATGGATTATCCAGAATGAAATTGGATAATAAATGATTAGTTTCTTATAAGGATTTTATTGGACAACTAACACAGCTGAACTTAATTTGTTTCGAGTTTAAACAGCATCACAGGTACATCACGATGTTAAAGTTTGTCACGTTTTATAATTAGATTCATACTTAAAATCACATTACGCATATTTACATACATAATATATATTACAAAATGTATCTAATAATTAAGAAGAGTTAGTTCACTATAAACCCACTGTCGGAGAAATAATAACGGAAGTACAGGGAAACTGTATATTTCGACTACTATCTGTAGTCCTCTTCAGCAGAATGCTTACTAGAAGTTAAGGTACAAGTATATATGAGGAAGTGAGGGGTACATAAAAGGGGATGGGGAAAGTGGGGGGACTCAGGTTACATGCCCTTGAAAGGGGTTCGGTCAAAGAAGGACATTTGGTGGTATTTTGTCCGACCGCTCTTAACATTATTTTGTTTACCGCTAACTTCGTAATACAATCTGGGGGCCACTGACCTTTTGAGGTATTAAAGTTAGGATAATGTTTTATTAGAGAAGATTCTACCATTTTCCTTCGATAGCTACAGTGTGATTTAAAAATAATTTATGCATTATCCCAATCTAATCTATGGTCTTTTTGGCTGGCATGAAGGAACACAGCGGAGTTAACTTGTCCATATTTTATGGAGTTTTTATGTTCCTTTAATCTCGTGGACAAATCCCTGCCAGTTTGGCCCCAGTAGACATCATCACAGTCTTTACAAGGCAATTTATATACCCCGGAGTTTTGGTCCACATCATCCCTCCGGTGTACATTTACTACCTTTCTAAAAATGCTGTTTGGATAATTGTAAATAAATTTGATTTGGTTATTAGGTAGTTTGGAGACAGAGTTGATAGATTCATTAAATGGTACAATGATGTTATTGTTACTCCATTTAAACTTCTCCCTGGAGTTATTTGGTTTATAAAAATTGGATTTGGCTTTATGTAGGGCTTTCTTTAAAAACCATTCCGGATAACCTACGTTAGAGAGTTGTTTATTGATGATGTCAAATTCTATTTGCAAGAATTGTGGACTACAAATCCTAAGGGCTCTGAGATATAGGCCTCATGCAACACTAGATTTAATATTATCCGGATGGTGGCTAAAAAAGTGTAGGTAATTTCCTGTGTGGGTAGGCTTCCTATACACAGTAAAGGACAATTGGTCCGGGTCTCTTATGACCGAAATGTCCAGGAATGGGATCCTACCTCCTTCCCATTCGACCTTAAAATTAATATTCTTAGCTAATTTATTTAATTTAACAAAGAATTCATCAAAAGAACCCCACATATCGTTCCATAGTGTTTATAGTGAACTTTTACAAATGTGTTATAACATACCAATTTCCTAAGAAGAGTTAATTCAAAGTTACCGCTATATTGTTGTAATATTAGGATTTTTAAAGGCATTTAGTAAGGTTACTTGAGGTACCGCTAGCCTCTTCCATACGATGACGCCTAGATTATAGCAAGGTCTATATACACCAGGTCTAACCGTTTGAGCCGTTCTGCGCAGCTTCTGACGTCATCTAGCTGCTTCCGTTTTCTCTTTGTGAAACACTGAAGAAAACTGTGAAACGCTAAGGAAGACTGGAACTATTATATTCCCCCCCCCCGTTATCTCTCTCTCTCTAGCTCATTGCTATTATCAGTGTGTGTGTGTGTGTGTGTGTGTATTTATATACTTGTATTTTACAGGAAGGGGACATATCGTCGTGTGTGCTTATACGTGTACACGTTCACATGTGTGTGTGTGCGCGTATGTATGTATGTGTGTGTATTTATATACTTGTATTTTACGGGAAGGGGAGATATCCTCGTGTGTACTTATATGTGTACACGTTCACATGTGTGTGTGTATATGTGTGCGTGTGTGTGTATTTATATACTTGTATTTTACGGGAAGGGAAGATATCGTCGTGTGTGCTTATATGTGCACACGTTCACATATGTGTATTTTACCTAGTTGTATTTACCTAGTTGTATTTTGCGGGAAGGGGAGCTATGCTCGTGATGTCCCGCCTTTGTATCTTGCAGTGTCTAGTTTGTTTTTAAACTCATGAATGGTTTTTGCGCATACTATTCCATTGTCCAGTTTGTTCCAAG
The DNA here is from genome assembly GCF_046742065.1 of Oratosquilla oratoria. Lineage (NCBI taxonomy): Eukaryota > Metazoa > Arthropoda > Malacostraca > Stomatopoda > Squillidae > Oratosquilla > Oratosquilla oratoria. The sequence goes on from NC_134792.1 coordinate 10,370,356, forward strand.
TGTCCAAAACTCTATGAGGAAAACTGTTTTTCTTCAGTTCTCTTCTATAGCTATGTTTTTTTATTTTCTTTCCATGTCCTCTTGTGTTTCTTTTGTCCCAGTTAAGTAAGCTCTCACTATCGAGTACCTCTGTGCCTTTCATGATTCTGTAGATGGTCAATAGGTCACCTCTCTCTCTTCTTTGCTCCAGTGTCGGTAACTCCAGTTTAGCCAATCTCTCTTCGTGTGATAGGTTTGCAAGTGCAGGTGCCATTTTTGTAGCTGCTCTTTGGATTCTTTCTATTTTCTTTATATTCTTTTTGGTACTGGGGGACCACAATGTCGCTGCATACTCTAATCTAGGCCTTATCAATGTAACCAATATTTTTTTCATCATGTCTTCGTCCAAGTATGTAAACGCCACTTTTATTGATCTTAGCAAGTTGTAAGTCTCCCCGACAATTTTGTTAATCTGTATATCATAGGACAAGTCGTTCGTGATAATTACTCCCAAATCTTTTTCGGATCCTACTTTCTTTACTTCTTTGGTTCCAATTGTATATTTTCCTGATATTCTGTTTTTGCTTTTTCCAAACTCCATTATGCTACACTTCTTAGTATCAAAGTCCACTTCCCATTTCTGACTCCAGTTCCATACCCTATTTAGGTCTTCTTGCAGTGCTTCACAGTCCTCATCAGTTTCTATTTTCCTTAGCAGTTTGGCGTCATCGGCAAAGAAGCTCATGTAGCAGTTCACGTCCTCATCCATGTCATTCATATAGATAGCAAACATTATTGGTGCCAGCACAGATCCTTGCGGTACTCCACTGATCACCTCTTTCCAGTCTGAATATTTTTCTCTGAGCACTACTCTCATCTTTCTACCAGTCAGAAAGTCCTCTATCCATTTTAGTAGGTTTCCCTGTATTCCTCCTATGTGTTCCAGTTTTTTTAGTAGTTTTCTGTGTGGTACTTTGTCAAAGGCTTTTTGCAAGTCTAGGAATGCACAATCAGCCCATCCATTTCTTTCTTGCACTATGTCTATTAGTCTTGAGTAAAAGCATATTAAGTTTGTGGAGCATGATCTTCCTTGTCTGAATCCGAATTGTCTTGGGTTTAATATGTCATTGTCTTCCAGATGTTTTACCCATCTATTCTTGATTATTTTCTCACAAATTTTGGCTATGGTGCTTGTTAGTGATACTGGCCTATAGTTGGTGGGTTCTTCTTTGTTTCCTCCTTTGTGTATTGGTACAATGTTAGCGTTTTTCCAGTCCTCGGGTATCTTTCCTTCTTTGAGTGAGCTGTTTATTAAGATGTGTATTTTGTCTGTTAGTTCTTCTTTGCACTCCTTTAGAATCCAATTTGCAATACCGTCCGGGCCATGTGATTTTCTGACATCCAGCCTTGATAAATGTTCTGATATTTCCTTTAGTGATGCTGTAAACTCATTCATGAGGGGAGATTTCTTGTTTTTGTCTATGTCACAATTTGGTATTTTCTCTCTGGTGAAAACAGATTTAAAGTGATTGTTCATGACTTCGGCCATCTCTAAATCTTCTGTGTATTCTATGTTTCCTTGGCATAGTTTCACCAATTCCTGTTTGTTTTTAAGTTTACCATTCACATATCGATAGAATAGTTTGGGTTGCTCTTTGCATTTGTCTATAATATCCTTCTCATGGTTCCTTTTCTCCTCTCTTCTCACATTAACATACTCATTTCTATAGTTAACATAAATTTGCCATTTGCTTTGTTTTTTTGTCTTTTCTCCACTTTTTCCAAGCTTTGTCCCTTCTGTCTTTTGCCTCACTGCATCTTTTGTTGAACCAACATTTAATGTACTCTCTCTCTCGCTTTTGTCTTGGTACATGCCTGTTTACCCCTTCATTGTAGTTTTCCATCAATATATTCCATTTCTCTTCCACTGCTGTTTCTTCCCTGTAAAATATTTCCCAGTTTGCATTCCGGAAGAATGTCTTTAGTTTTGTAAAGTCTGTTTTGTTGTACCTCAGTCTTCCTTTCCTATGCTTTTCGTTCCTCTCTATGTCTATTTCTTCCTTTAGTATAGTTTCGATGTGTGTGTGTGTATGTGTGTGTGTATGTGTGTGTGTATGTGTGTGTGTGTGTGTATGTGTGTGTGTGTGTGTATGTGTGTGTGTGTGTGTTTATATACTGTACTTGTATTTTACGGGAAGGGGAGATATCGTCGTGTGTGCTTATATGTGTACACGTTCACATGTATGTGTGTATGTGTGATTCACCTTGGTCTTTTGGATCACGTGTTGGACTCGTGATCGACTGCTATTTCCCTCCCGGAAGAGAGCTCAGAGCTCGTACGTCCGATCTATAAACTTACACGCACACACATCCCAAACTCCCCGCCCACGAGAGTTGGAGTAACGATTCGAAGCGCAGCAATACTGAAAAAAATTCAAGCTTAGGCAGGATTCGAACCAGATATCACCGATAATTGCGGCTGCGACGTCTGCGTCTCTACCAACCGCTCCACAGAGTCTCTTACTCACCTGAACGTGTGTGTGTATTTATATACTTGTATTTTACGGGAAGGGGATATATCGTCGTGTGTGCTTATACAGTATGTGTACACGTGTGTGTGTGTGCTTATACAGTATGTGTACACCTGTGTGTGTGTGTGTTTATTTGCAGGGAAACGATGAAAATTTTCATATATGGGCGGGATTCGAACTAGGTAATGCTGTTATTGTTGTCCCAGAAATCTGAGTCCCTACCAACCGCACCACCGAGTCACTTATTTCTATGTGCGTGTGTGTGTATTTATATACTTGTATTTTACGGGAAGGGGAGCTATTGTCGTGTGTGCTTATACAGTATGTGTATACGTTCACGTGTGTGTGTGTGTGTGTGTGTGTGTGCGTTTATATACTTGTATTTTACGGGAAGGGGAGATATCGTCGTGTGTGCTTATATGTGTACACGTTCACATTTGTGTGTGTGCGTGTGTGTGTGTTTGCAGGGAAACGATGAAAATTAACATTTGGCTTACTTCCTCTTTGGTTTGAGCCACAACCCTTAATGTCACAATAAGCCATATTGTCAAGATCTATATATACCGGTATATATAGATCTTCATTGTCAGAATATAACTAATTGCGTGGAGCGGTGCGAGCGGAGACAGCAACATACCCGAGCGACGCACCAGCTACAACTGACAGCGATGGGACGCGCGAACCCCACTTTGAGCAGCCAGGTGACGTTCACGGGCCCACTGCGCCAACACCCTCGAAATTCGGTCGGAAGTAGTTAGACCTGGTATATATAGATCTTGGTATTCAACGTGCTAGATCGTCCCGCTCGCTTCTCGGCCCGCAGACGCACAGTACGAAATGTACGTATTCGAATATGAAAATTAACAGGAACGTATTCAACGTGCTAGATCGTCCCGCCCGCAGAGGCTCAGGACGAAATGTATGTATTCGATTAGTCATCCTATATGTGACGGTCGATTGAGGATCATAGTGTTGTGAGCTCCACAGATCTAGAAATGAGGAGGTGGTCAAACTACTCGAAAACGTTACAGTCTACCTGGTTAAAGAATCCCCTATTTGAAAAATGGTTAGCGGAAGTGAAAGAGGATAGAAATAAGGCACGTTGTAAAGTTTGTAAAACGGACATGAGAGCTCACAGAACGGATTAAAAAAAAACACAGTGAGTCGTTAAAACACAAACAAAATGTATCGAAAGTAAGTGACACAGATGAGCATCAAGTCTGTTCTATCAAAGAAGGAAGATAAACTTAGTAAAATTGAAATTCGTCTCTGTATGTGTAGCATGTCATTCTTCTATTCAGTCAATTGATCATCTGAGTGAACTCTTGAAAGTAGAAATGTCAACATCAAGTGCTAGCTCCTGCAATTTATATATATTTATATATATATATATATATATGTATATATATATATATACATATATATATACATATATATATATATATATATTGTTGTGAAGGTTGGACAGATGAGTGAAAAGGTGGTAGAGAAATACGGGTTAGAGCGAGAACACTGTATTACTGACGTTTCGACTACAAGTCTTCTGAAGAAGAAGACTTGTAGTCGAAACGTCAGTAATACAGTGTTCTCGCTCTAACCCATATTTCTCTACCACCTTTTCACTCATATATATATATATATATATATATATATATATATATATATATATGTGTGTGTGTGTGTGTGTGTGTGTGTGTGTGTGTGTGTGTGTGTGTGTGTGTATGTATGTATATTTATATATTGGCCTACTTTAGCCAGAAATTTGCGACTTTTAGTCCTGCAGCTCGCGACTTTCGGCAGTTTACACCTGGCAACCATGAGCGGGTAGTTAGTTACCTGTAGTGCTGGGCAAATACCGCTAATTTCAGTACAGCAATTACCGGTAAACAACAATGCCATTACCAGTATTACCGGTAAAAGACTCGTGAGGTAGAAGTGACGTCCCAAGTTCGAGTCGCCTTTATTACTTAAATCTTTGAACAAATTTCATCCTACTATGGTGTGTAGTCACAAGTCAATTTTTGTAACGTCGTCACTAAAAAAAATCCTGCCTGCATCACGAACGGGCGAAGGAAGCACTAACCTACCCTACTTGCCTACCGGTGCTATAGGCAAAATGTAAAGGGAAATATATATATATATATATATATATATATATATATATATATATATATATATACAGTAAAAGCTCTTTTATCTGTTATTCTCGTATCCGGCTCCTTCTTATAACCGGCATATTATTCACGAGGAAATAACAATTTTGTATAAAAATGTAAAATTCGAAAAAATAAAATTTAAAATTCCCGCGCACTCCCGCCGTCACCAGACGTAGCGTGCATCTTTCCCGCCATCTCCCACAAATCCCGCCGCTCCGTCAGGCCCAGTGCCCACTGTAATAAGGTTTCGTTGTGAAACAAAGGAAGGCAGTGATGTCTGAGTTGAAGGATATGCGTGGTAGTGCTAAGCTTAGCGTCACTGATGAAGCTCTTCAGGAGTGGATGGAGGTCGACAATGACGAAGCTATCACTCCCACACTAACTGACGACGAAATCATTCAGGCAGTGATTGAGGAGAAGCATGGTAAGGAAACAGAGGCTGATAGTGAAGAGGAAGATGACCCAGAGCTAAGAGTAACGTGGAAGGATGCCGCTAAAGGATTGGCAACATTTATCAAGTTTGCGAAGCAGTGCACCTACATGGGGACTCACGATGTGATGACTCTTCACTGTCTTCAAAATGAAATTTTAATGCAGAGAGACAAAAATTCTAAACAAAGAGATACGTGACTTCATGAAAATAAATAAAGATAAATAAATATGAATATACTGGTAAATAAACAACAAAAGTGAAGCCATTGAATGAATTTTATTTAAGTACTCTATGAATAAAGGCAATAAATGTATTTTTTTTTAATATTCCTTCTCGTAACCGGGATTTCCCCTTTCCGGCACGTCTTTGGTCTCACTCGTGCCCGTTAAAAGAGCTTATACTGTATATATATATATGTGTGTGTGTGTGTGTTTGTGTGTGTATACATATGTATATATATACATTATATATATATATATACATTATATATATATATATATATATATATATATATATATATATATATGGGTCTTTTCCGTTTGGCGACGCGGAATTTTTCGATGAAACTTTCACAGTATAGTTTCGTATGCTGATCACAGAAATAACCTTTTTTTTTTTTTTTTGAGAAATTAAAGAAAGTGCCGAAAAAAATGTTTTAATGGTTAAAAATTACCGAGACCTTAGCGGTACATACTCGCTTAATGGTAAAAGTTTACCGGTAACGTTAACGGGACCTTAGCGGTACACTCGCTTAACGGTACAAGTTTACCGGTAACGTTATCGGGACACTGGGCCCGTCAGTACCACCAAACCGAGACGGGCTTACCGAGACCTTAGCGGTACACTCGCTTAACGGTAGAAGTTTACCGGTAACGTTGGCGGTCGCTTAACGGTAGAAGTTTACCGGTAACGTTAGCGGTCGCTTAACGGTACAAGTTTACCGGTAACGTTAGCGGGCCGTGGACGCCATCACCTCTATGATGGTGGTAACACTTCGACCAAATATTACAGCTCAATTCAGTTTCTTTTTTTTATACAGACTAAAATAGATAAATTATTGGCAACCTCTGGCAACCCCATTGCATATTCTGTATATTGAAATAAAGTCAAAATTTCGATAGCCAGTTCTATTTTGTTTACGATATTGTGTTTATGGAGATATCTGGCAACTCTTCCCACCAATCGGAAGCAAGCTATGATTCTAAACAGTAAACACATATGATATTGAATTTTATTGATATCAGTGCGTTATCAAAGTAAGAGGTAGAAGCACGCCGCCTATCCAGCCTCCCAGTTTAAATGTCTCTCCTGAAAAATCAATGTTTTTGTCCTTTAATAAGCTATATCTCTGGTTCTATTTTACATATTATTTTGATTGTTATGTCATTGTAAAGGGAAAAAGTCATACTTTAATTGGTGAAGGTGTCCATATCAACTGCCCATGCAGGAAATGAAAGATTAGACTCTTGGTAACAACTTGTTCAGATTATATTTTATTTTATTTTCGCATTTTTCATTTTTTTTTCTTTGAATGAAAAATGCTGTAAAAATCTGTTAGAATGAATGAAAAAAGTTAGATTCCTTTTTTTTTTTTTTTTTATTAAATTAAAGGGTGCTACTTTAGTATACTATCTACCGCGCGAGTGAGTGAATGGAGGGTGTCTGAGGGTGGGTGTGGTGTATAAACTTTCGTCCGCGTCTGTCAGCATGGCATGCAGACAGACGCAGACGAAAGTATATACACCACACCCACCCTCAGACACCCTCCATTCACTCACTCGCGCGGTAGATAGCATACTAAAGTAGCACCCTTTAATTTTTTTAAGAAAAAGACAAAGAAATCTAACTTTTTTCATTAATTCTAACATATTTTCACAGCATTTTTCACTATTCAAAATATATAAAAAAAATCATGAAAAAATACGAAAACAAATTAAATATAATCTTTCACAGACTGGTTACAAAATAGGACGAGGGAGTCATATGAGAGGTACAAAGAAAAGAAAAGAGAAGTAAAGCAAAAGGTAAAGGAGGCAAAGAGGGGAGCAGATGTGAAGTGGGGTAAGAGTATGACAGAAAATTTTGAAAGCAATAAAAAGATGATTTGGAAAGAAATTAAGAGAGGAGGAGGAGGCGAATCAAGTAGAGAAGAAAAGGTAAAAGGTGCAGATGGAGAGATGATCATGGAAGAGAAGGCAGTAAGGGGAAGATGGCAGAATATTTTAGGGAGTTGCTAAATGTGAAGGAGGATAGGGAGGGAAAGATAGTTGCTGTGGGAAATGCTAAGAAAATGAGAATGATGAGTGAGGAAAATGGAGGAGAAATAAGGAAGGATGAAGTGAAGGCAGTTGTTAAGATGATGAAAGAAGGCAAGGCACCTGGTCTGGATGGATGCCATACAGAATGTCTAAAAAAAGGAGGTACAGTGATAGTGGACTGGCTGGTGAGGTTATTTAATGTTAGCTGGAGAGAGAGTAAAGTGCCGGAGGACTGGAGGAGTGCCTGTATAGTTCCACTTTACAAGGGAAAAGGGGACAAGTGTGAATGTAGTGGTTTCAGGGGGATTAGCTTGTTAAGTGTAGTTGGGAAGGCTTATGGGAGGATCTTGATTGAGAGGATTAGGAGAGGAACAGAGGCAGTAATTGGTGAGGAACAGTGTGGATTTAGGATGGGTAGAGGTTGTGTAGATCAGATCTTTGTGGTAAGACAAATATGTGAGAAAGCTATAGGAAAGGGGAAGGATTTTTGGGGGGCTTTTATGGATCTGGAAAAGGCTTACGACAGGGTAGACAGAAAGGCACTGTGGGAGGTTATGCAGATATATGGGATAGGAGGAAAGCTTCTAGGAGCTGTCAAGAGTTTTTATGAGAGTAGGAGAGCTTGTGGCAGGATTAGAAATGGAGAGAGTGAGTGGTTCGAGGTAAAGGTGGGACTTCGTCAAGGATGCGTTATGTCGCCCTGGCTGTTCAACTTATACATGGATGGGGTAGTGCGAGAGGTAAATGCAAGGGTAGTGGGTCAGGGATTGGAGATGGTTAAAGAAAATGGAGAAAAGTGGGAGGTGAGCCAGCTGTTCTTTGCGGACGACACTGCGCTTGTGGCAGGATCGGAGGAGGGATTGAGGAAGTTGGTGACAGAGTTTGGGAGAGTATATGATAGAATAGAGCTAAAGATAAATGTGGGTAAAAGTAAGGTGATGAGATGTACAAGGGGTGAAAGTGGTAGTAGACTGGAAGTGAGCATTAAGGGAGAGCGACTGGAGGAAGTGGATAGTTTTAGATACTTGGGTGCAAACGTGGCAGGAAAAGGTGGAGTGAAGGTGGAGGTAGAATGCAGATAGAGAGAAGCGAGTAAATGCCTTGGTGGATTGAAGAGTGTAATGAGGAATAGACATTTGGGAATGGATGCTAAGAGGAGACTGTATGAAGGAGTGATTGTGCCAACAGCACTGTATGGGACAGAAACATGGAACATAAGAGAGGAAGAGAGAAGGAGTTTGAATGTGCTTGAGATGAGGTGTCTGAGAAGTATGATGGGGGTTACTAGGCTGGATCGAGTGAGAAATGAGGAGGTGGAAAGGGAGTTGGTAGATAGGGTTGATGAAAGAGTATTAGGAAGGGTTTGGACACATGGAAAGAATGAGTGAAGAAAGACTAGTAAAAGAGGTATGGAAGGCAGATGTGGAGGGAGTGAACATGAGGGGACGTCCTAGGATGAGGTGGATGGATGGGGTAAAGGGGGCTTTGGGGAAGAGGGGAATGTCTGTTGAGGAAGGACGGGAGAGGACAGAAGACAGGGGTGAATGGAGAATGGTTGTATATGGATGATGTTGTGATGCATGAGGTGGAATGGACGGGATGGGGGGGGGGGGGGTGAGGTAGTATGTATGAGCAAAATTTGACGCAGTCCGAAGGGATTTCTCCCCGTCTTCTCCTTTTATGCATGGGGGGACGGAGAGGGGGGGGTCGCCGATTTAATGAAGCGGCCTTGCTGTGGATGTGCCGTGTCTTGCGACACTGCTTCTGACCCAGGGCAGTGGACAAGGTGCAGGGATGACCTGTCATCCAGGAGGTGCTAAGATAAGAGGGAGGGTGGAGGGGTGTGGAGTGTATTCAGGGATGCAATGGGTGGGAATGATTTTATTCCTTTTCCTTTTTGGCTACCTTCCTTGTAAGGGGAAAAAAGCCTTGGCATATGTATGTATGTATGTAAGTTGTTACCAAGAGTCTAATCTTTCATTTCCTGCATAGGCAGTTGATATGGACACCTTCATGTTCAAGATATATCATCTTCATTATACAATATTATACAACATAAAAATATTCACTACATGTAACATATACATGTGACTGAAACAGTTTAGTGGGGAATTATACTCTATTGGAAAGGGTAATTAATAAGTTCACCAGAGAAGTTGAACAACTTTTATGACACGCTCACGTATAAAAACTCCCAGATTCCCTTTCTTAAATTTTTAAAAAAAGAAAGAAAAAAAATCTGTAATCAGCATACGAAACTATATACCACACACACACACACACAGCTCTCTTCCGGGAGTAAAATAGCTGTCGATCACGAGTCCAACACGTGATCCAAAGACCAAGGTGACCAAAGTGAATCACACACACACACACACGACTCGGTGGCGCAGTTGGTGGAGCACTGGACTGGGAAGTACGGTGGTGCTCGCAGTACCTGGTTCGAATCCTGCCCAGGGCCGAAATTATTTCGGTATCGCTGTGCTTCGGGTCGTTACTCTGACTCTCGTGGGCGGGGAGTTGTGTGTGTGTGTGTGTGTGTGTGTGTGTGTGTGTGTGTGTGTGTGTGTGTGTGTGTGTGTGTGTGTGTGAAAGGTCATAGCATTACCCATAGATCGGTCATGCGAGCTCTAAGCTCTCTTCCGGGAGGGAAATAGCTGTCGATCACGAGTCCAACACGTGATCCAAAGACCAAGGTGAATACACACACACCTGTCCAGGGCTGAAGTAATTTCAGTATCGGTGCGCTCCGAGTTGTTACTCCAACTCTCGTGGGCGGGGAGTTTGGGGGGGGGGTGCTTGCAAGGTCACAGCATTACCCATAGATCGGTCATACGAGCTCTGAGCTCTCTTCCGAAAGAGAAATAGCTGTCGATCACGAGCCCAGCACGTGATCCATAAATTATTAGATTATTAGATTTCATTGGCAGCGTGTTTTTTTTCCTCAATTATTTTTTCATACAAATTAGTTCATATTCTTATTTAAAAACAGAAGCATATTGGCATTTTCATCACTTAAGCATATATATACACACATACACACACACACACAAACACACACACACACACACACACACACACACATATATATATATATATATATATATATATATATATATATATATATATATATATGGGTCTTCGTTTGGCGACACGCGGAGTTTTTCGATGAAACTTTCACAATCAATATAGTGTCGTATGCTGATCACAGAAATAACATTAATTCTATTGAGAAATTAAAAAAGTGCCGAAAAAACGGTTTTAATGGTGAAAAATTACCGAGACCTTAGCGGTACATACTTGCTTAATGGTAAAAGTTTAACCGGTAAAATTAGCGGGACACTGGGCCCGTCAGTACCGCCAAACCGATACGCGCTTACCGAGACCTTAGCGGTACACCCCGTAACGGTATTTTACCGGTAAAATTAGCGGCACACTGGGCCCGTCAATACCGCCAAGCCGAGACGTGCTTACCGAGACCTTAGCGGTACACCCCTTAACGGTATTTTACCGGTAATGTGGCACACTGGGCCCGTCATGCCGCCAGTACCGCCAAGCCGAGACGCGCTTACCGAGACCTCAGCGGTTCATCCCTTAACGGTATTTTACCGGTAAAGTTAGCGGCACACTGGGCCCGTGCCGTCAGTCCGTCACTCAGTACAACAAAGGCGAGACGTGCTTATCGCTCTCTGAGTGTTATGGTATAGCTTATCGAGTTATCGATTAACGGAACCTTAACGGTACCAGAATTTTTACTGGTAAAGTACCGTTAAGGTTGTTACCGGTAAAACCGGTAACTTTACCGGTATCTGCCCACCACTAGTATAGCTTATCGAGTTATCGGTTAACGGAACCTTACCGGTACCAGAATTTGTACCGGTAAAATACCGTTAATGTTATTACCGGTAAAACCGGTAACTTTACCGGTATCTGCCCACCACTAGTAGTTAGTTAACTTGGCAACAGGCCTACTGTAATCAGGGTTAAATAAAATTCTAACACTCCATTTACGGTGACCCGCTGTTTTCTGTTACTGATCCAAGCTCTATTCCATTCTAACACTTTTCCTCCTATGCCATAGGCTTGATTTTATTTAATAGTTTCTGGTGGGGCACCTTGTTGAACGCTTTGCTAAAGTCAAGGTAAATCACATCGTAGTTATCATTGTTGTCTGACGCCTTATATACTAAAGTGCAAAAGGATAGAAGATTAGTCACACATGACCTACTCTTGGAGAAACCATGCTGTGTGTCACGAATTAAATCATGTCTCTCGATGTGTTCTCTGAGTCTATTTACTATTATTGATTCAAGCATTTTACCTATAACCGATGACTGATTGGCCTGTAGTTGCACATAGACGATTTATCTCCCTTTTTAAAAACAGGAACAACGTTTGCCTGCCCCCAAGCAGTAGGCACAAATTAAACCAGTGTCTACCGATTTCTTAAATATTTCAGTTAACCAGTCGCAATTTCAAATTTACACTCCTTAAGCACTCGGAAAAATTTCGTCTGGACCCGGGGATTTTGTAGCTTTTAAGTCTTCTATCTGCTTGACTGCTTCTACTTTACTAATGCTGATATTAGATAGTCTACTTTCTTTATCCCCACTGAAAATCGGATCGCAGTCAGGTACCTTATCTAATCTCTCATTAGTAAACATCGAGAGAAAATATTTGTTAAACTCCTCACTCATTTTTTCATTTCAGTCATGAGAGGAGTTAAATCATATCTAGATGACATGGCGATATTTAGCGACACTTGGGAACATCTAAACATGTTGCATGAGTTCTTTGAGAGAGCCGACAGGGCTAACCTAACCGTAAATTTAGAAGAAAAAAAAAACGTAATTTTGGACATGCCTAAGTATCCTACTTGGGTTTCAAAGAAGATAATTCTGAAGTACCCCCCTTAGCAGCTAACGTTCAAGCCATCAGAGACCTCCCTACACCCACGAATAGAAGAAAGACGATTCTAGGAATGGTAGGTTACTACAGAAAATTCTGTTCAAATTTATTTGATATTGCAGAACCATTGACAGATTTGTTGAGAAACGAGCGGAAGTACGCTTGGACAGAACACTGTCAGCAAGATTTTCAAAAATTAAAACTAATTCTTATGAACGAATCTCCTGAAAAGCCCAAATCCTTAAAAAAATCTTCCACTTGTTCACAGATGCAAGTGATGTTGCTTTAGGAGCAACGCTAATGCAAGAAACATGAAATATTGTACGCTACAGCTTATTTCAGTAAGAAATTGAACCCCAGCCAACGCAACTATGCCACAATCGAAAAAAAAAAAAAATGTTTGGCAGTTGTGACAGCATTGCAGCATTTTAAACCATATTTACATCTATTTTTACACATTCATTTACACACTGACCACAACCCTTTATTTTTTAAACAAGCTCCCCGTTTCAAAATCTAACCAAAGACTCACGAGATGGAGTCTCCTTTTACACTCACCACATACACCATGTAAAAGGATCATATAACGTCCTTGCCTATTCCCTATCGAGAATCGACTTAATTAAAAGGGTGAGGGTGTCACGTCCTTAGCGTGATAGAATCCTGTGGTTGTGCTGTGTCACGGCCTTGTGTGAATAAAGTGTGCTGTTTGTATTTTTTAAGGCACGCCTTGTTTGAATATGTGTTATTTATTATCATTAATGTTTGTTATAAATTGTATTTCATATGTAAACCATTGCGCAATTCCAGTCTGTTGGGGCGCGCTTCGAAATTCGTTCTGTCATGATGCCAAGCTCAGAAAAACGTTACTTAATTTGGCGCGAAACCATGTTCTGCTTTCCCATTGGTTGGAGTTGCCTTAACTACCTACTTTAGATACATTTCGATATCCCGGAAACGTAAGCACCCATTCCTGGGCTGTAAAAGGCGAAGCAGAGAGACACACAAAAGAGAGACTACCGAGAGGGACTACAGAGAGAGAACCAAGCAGAAAGACAAGAAAAGAAGCAGACGCCCACTGCTCATCAGAATCTAGATAGAAAAATTTTCTACATTCGTCGATTACAACTCAACTAAACAAGTCCTTTGGACCTCAAGTGCCAAATCCGTGAATTTGGCAATATCCACTCAAAGTGCAAAGTCTTTGTTTTTTTTCGAATTATTTCGGACTTCTCCAGACTGCTGCTGAACTAAGTGCAACTCTACATTCTCCATCTGTTACTTCTCTACTATGATACATAAACAAATCTCCAACGAGTTCCCGACTACCAGAAGATTCCATACCAGAAGTTATCGTCCATCAGCCTCTTCCCAAACAACTCATTTGTTCCCGAGACTTGAAGAGCGGACCAGACGACTTTTCCTAGGTGCGACTTCAAGCAACCAGAATACAGACTCATCTACACCATAATCAAGACTTCATATTGCCCATCTGGTCTTACGTGTGTTATACCTGGTAATTGTTTATATATCCATTTATTATTCATGTAACATATATTGCTATTCTTATTCTATGTCCATTTATGTTGTTTGTGTATTTTATTATTGTAAATAATAGTTTTAACGAAGTTTAATTATCCTGTCTGAACTCTCACACGGCCGAGCTGCGCACGGCCTTGTTTTTATTTATTTTTTCGTGTCGCGACGAGCCTGGCCCTTAGGAGGGTCGTGCCAATGAGTTATACTGAATCTATAAACAAGAAGTTAATTCAATCCACCATCAAAAAACTAATGAATCAATCTATTCTATCTATATAATTCAAAGGCTTACCAGGGAGATAGCCAATCTCGAAAGGTATATAACCCTACCCATTCCACTCCCATCCACTACCCTTTCCTCCTCATCTCTTATAGATGACGGGTCATCCTTGTATCAGGCATGAACGAATTCATAAAAATAATAAATAAAACGAATTAATGTTAGGAAGTTGCCCTCAATTCTAGTCCTCGGTCCTCATCACTCCTCTCATCCTCACATCTTCTCTGGCTGTCCCACGACCTTTGACTTCCGAGGCCCCCCAAGGGAATCACTCGTGGGGTCAGTCGTGTGACTGATGTGCCGCCTGACCTCCTTGAGGAACACACGTGCAGTACCAACATCGGCCAGCGATGACTAACCTGTACCTCGCCCAGCCACGTGATGAACACTGAATTTGTGAGTCACCGGCATGAGAACGTTTTGCGTCCAACTTCCCATGTATTGAATTTAACCTCACGCCAATTAAGAGCACGGGTCATGACCGCCCTGTGTATATAAAGACCAGACGAATGCCAAAGATTCAGATCGCCTCGGAGCATCACACAGTGAGCCTGGCTCGTGGTCTCCTTGCTTTCTCACCTCCTCCCACCTCCCCCGCAAGCAGATCGCCTCGGAACATCATATTGCGAGTCTGGCTCGCGGACTCCTTGCTTTCTCACCTCCCTCCTTTCCCCGCAAGTAGATCGCCTTGGGACATGACTTAAACACACAAGTCGTCACCTCCCTCGCTGCCTCGTCCCCTTCCCTTTTCTCACCCTTAGAAGCGAACCACACAACACTGGCACCCAAATTCATTGCTAAATAAAACCAACACTCTCTCCATCAGAGTTTACCTTCAACCAGCCTAACATTTGGCGCCCAACGTGGGGCAAGACTACCAGTCTAACAATGAACAAATAAAAATGTATGAAAAATGTCACTACGTACTCAACAAGAAAACTTGTGGGGACCAGCAGGTTTCCAATTGATGACGAAGCATTCTTCCGAAGGAGGAAATCTGTTGAAACTACGCGACGTTGCCCCGCCCCAACCTTAACAAGATCAACCCCTACCGTAACGTGTGCTCCCTTTCCTTCCACTCAGAAGCAGAAGGGATAATAAAGATGGCTATACTATAGTATCAAGGTTCAAAGTCTTCAACAAGAATACAGTTTCCATTTTGCATGTGTAGAGTATGTTGCTGGTTATTGCTATTACTGTCAGTATTGTTTTTACAAAGTGTTTATTCATTAATCACGACTTTTATCACAGATTGAATACCTTCTAATGATATTCACGAATTATAGAATTGTTCTGCCTGCCGCCTGCTGATTTTATTCAGTCGCAGAAACCCACTTCGGACACTACTGAAGGATTGAACCCACTTCAATTAACATATTACTCTTCACTTGTTCATTTATTCTCGCTGTCGTCAGTCGATTATATTTCAACACAAGGATATACCCACCCCATATTTCACGAAAGGATTGATGGTGAGAATATCCAAATCTATCAAGGCCGTGGCGGAACAGGAAGAGCTTCGACTGGCTGTGAGACACCAAACAAAACGAGTTCGGTCGGACGGGACAGTCGCTCGCTCTCTCCTTCCAAGACGAAACCATAACAATGCATTATGACCTTGGACGCGTAAACTCAGGTGTGTGCGTGTCTATATATATATATATATATATATATATATATATATATATATATATATATATATATATATATATATATATATGTGTGTGTGTGTGTGTGTGTGTGTGTGTGTGTGTGTGTGTGTGCATATGATTCACTACCACAGCCTTGGACCACGTGTTGAATTCGTGATCGACATCTATTACCCCTCCCCCAATGAGAGCTAGGAGCTCATATATGACCGATCTATGGGTAATGCTGTGACCTTACACGCACACACATACCCAACTCCCCGCACATGATAGTTGGAGTAACGACTCGCAGAGCAGCGATACTGAAAATATTTTAAGCCCTGGGCGGGATTCGAACTAGGACCGCCGTAGTGGCGGCCGCGAACGCTACCACTGTGCCGTCGAGTCGTGTGCATGCATATATTCTCAATATTTGCTAATAGTCGGTAGACATTAAAGAAATAAAAAATCATGACCTTGAACGCATACGCAACTCACGCGTGTTTGTGTTTATATAATGTATGTGTGCATATATATATATATATATATATATATATATATATATATATATATGAGAGTAATTCGCTAGTAGCAGCGACATCAAACCGATATTTTTTTTTTGTGACAGTTGCATGTGGGATTCGAACCCGCTGTACTCGGCCATCCGTAAATTACCTTCCCAGTGCCCTAACCACCAGACCACAGAGGCTATAAAATCCTTGAAACCTGGAACCGAACTGATTCCCGAGGGAAGGAAGATCACTTATTACGGCGATCCGAAATTCCTGTTTTACTCAAGGACCAGCCCACCAGTGATATGGGGTAAGGACCGGGTCGAACCCCTTTCACGCTTATCGCCATTGTAACTATGAGAGTAATTCGCTAGTAGCAGCGACATCAAACCGATATTTTTTTTGTGACAGTTGCATGTGGGATTCGAACCCGCTGTACTCGGCCATCCGTAAATTACCTTCCCAGTGCCCTAACCACCAGACCACAGAGGCTATAAAATCCTTGAAACCTGGAACCGAACTGATTCCCGAGGGAAGGAAGATCACTTATTACGGCGATCCGAAATTCCGGTTTGATGTCGCTGCTACTAGCGAATTACTCTCATAGTTACAATGGCGATAAGCGTGAAAGGGGTTCGACCCGGTCCTTACCCCATATCACTGGTGGGCTGGTCCTTGAGTAAAACAGGAATTTCGGATCGCCGTAATAAGTGATCTTCCTTCCCTCGGGAATCAGTTCGGTTCCAGGTTTCAAGGATTTTATAGCCTCTGTGGTCTGGTGGTTAGGGCACTGGGAAGGTAATTTACGGATGGCCGAGTACAGCGGGTTCGAATCCCACATGCAACTGTCACAAAAAAAAATATCGATATATATATATATATATATATATATATATATATATATGCAAAAGAAAAAGGAAACTAACGAAGCAGAGCGCATTCGTATATTACATCTTCAGTGCACAGAAGATATAATATACTAAATTGGGACAAGAGGACATGAAAAGAAACTTAAAAAACATAGTTATAGAAGAGAACTAAAGAACAGTTTTCCACATAGAGTGCTGGACACTTGGAACACACTGGACGAAAAAACAGTGTGTGCCAAAACCATTCATGAATTTAAGAGCAAACTAGACACTGTGAGATACAAAGGCGGGACACCACGAGCGTAGCTCCCTTTCCCGTAAAATAAAACTAGGTAAATACAACTAGGTAATACGAAAGCGCTCTGCTTCGTTAGTTTCTTTTTTCAAGTGGTATACTTTGCATAAGTGAACACACGCACCCATGTTCTTATTAGCATATATATATATATATATGTATATATATATATATATCTATATATATATATGTTTATATATGAATATATATATGTATATATATACATATATATACAAATATATACATATATATACAAATATATACATATATATATATATATGCATATATATACATAATATATATATATATATATATATATACAATATTTGCTAATAGTAGACATTATTAAAGAAATGAAAAATAGAGAAAGATGAAGCGAATATATATATATATATATATATATATATATATATATATATATATATATATATATATATATATCAGTCTTTATTCTTTTCAGTCTGCTAGTCTGAAACACATAAGTGCCCATTTCCTCTATGCATTTATTTTTTTCTGCAAGTGTGGATTTTTCAGAGGAAACGGACAAGACACGCTGCAATTATAAACTTGCAATAATTCTTAGTCAAAGTATGCGTGCGTGCGTTTGTGGGTGTGCGTGTTTATTTACGGACCTTCCAAGTTACGAAGGATTTCTAAACAGTGCACGATTACTTATATATATATATATATATATATATATATATATATATATATATATATATATATATATATATATATATATATATATATATATATATACATACATACCCAAACCTAAACCGATTGAATGAAGCGGCCTTGCTGTGGATGTGCTGTGTCTTGCGACACTGCTTCTGACCTAGGGCGGTGGACAAGGTGCAGGGATGACCCGTCATCCAGGAGGTGCTCAGATGAGAGGGAGGGTGGGAGGGGTGTGGAGTGTAATTAGGGATGAAATGGGTGGGAGTGTTTTTATGCCTTTCCCTTTTTGGCTACCTCCCTTGAAAGGGGGGAAAAGCCTTGGTATATGTATGTATAATAACAATATTACATTTTTATTATTACCATCATTATTATTACTTTCATTATCTTTATTATTATTATTGTTACTATTATTATTTAAATATTTAATTTTTCGTTTTTATTATCGTTGTTATCACTATTATTGTTATAATTAATACTTTTTATTTCTTGGTTATTAGTATTATAATATTTTTATTATTTTTTATTATATTATTATTATAATTACTTCCATTTTATTGTTATTATTTTCATTATTATTATTATTACTTCTACTGTATTATTATAATTTTTGTTATTATTATTGTTACTATTATCATTTAAATATTTTTCTTCATTGTTATCATTACTATTGTTACATTTTCTATTAATAATTTCTTTGTTATTAGTGTTATCATATTTAATTGTAAAAATTTCTTCATTGTTACGCTAGCCACAATGTGATGTTCACATTCGTCACCAACTATGGTAACTCGGGGAGGTGGTGAGGTCTACCCCATGTATATAATGCCCACAGCCCGTTTGTACACATATTCCTTTGAAAAAGCATACCTGCGAAACTAGTCAGGAATAAACTCAAGACTAAGACTCCTGTGTGTCCTATTCCGCTTACATCAACCTGTCAGAATGTCTCAATATATATATATATATATATATATATATATATATATTAGTCTTTATTCTTTTCAGTCTGCTAGTCAGAAACACATAAGTGCCCACTTCCTCTATGCATTTCTTTTTTCTGCAAGTGTGGATTTTTCAGAGGAAACAGACAAGACACACTGCAATTATAAACTTGCAATAATTCTTAGTCAAAGTGTGCGTGCGTGGGTTTGTGGGTGTGCGTGTTTATTTACGGACCTTCCAAGTTACGAAGGATTTCTAAACAGTGCACGATTACTTATATATATATATATATATATATATATATATATATATATACACACATACATACATATACATACATATATACAAATATATACATATATATATACATATATATATATATATATTTCTAAATAGAAATGTAGTAGCACATTTGTAAATAACACACAGGAACCCACAGTCGGAGAAAGAATAAACTTCGAATAAAGAATAATCCTATATTTCGGCTATCAACTGTAGCCCTCTTCAGGAAAGTACATAAGATAGAGAACAGAGGGGGACTTATAAACTACAGTAAGAAGAGATGTGGACAGTTGACCTCACTCAGGCGCGGGGCAAACTGGGGTGGCGGAGGAGGGAGGGGGTGAGGAAAGGGGAGGATGTAACGTCCGTACTAGCTTATTTATTGCTGCGCGTGAGATTGTCAGGTGTCCACTGCCCTTTAGAAATATTAATATTAGGGCATTCCTCAATTAATGCTGATTCGACTATTTTCCTCCTGAAACCACAGTGGGATTTGAACACTAATCTGGCCTTACCCCAGTCGAAAGAATGATTCTTATTTTTAACATGAAGAAATACAGCCGAATTTTCCTGCCCATACCTAATTGACCTTTTATGTTCTGCCAATCTAGTGTTCAAGTCTCTCCCGGTTTGACCCAAGTAAACCAAATCACAATCTTTGCAGGGCAAACAATAAACACCAGGTGACTCAACTTCCTTCGGTTTTTGTTGAACGTTCACAATTTGCTTACGTACGGTGTTAGGATAGTGATAGGCAATAGTGAGACGTTCACGAGGAAACAATTTAGTAGAAGAACTGATGGTATTATTGAATGGAATTTTTAAAATGTCCTTAAAGGAGCGGTGAAAATTTGAGGGGACGGAAGTTTTAAAATGGTTGGCCCTAGCCTTACTGAGGGCTTGGTCCAGAAACCAAGGTGGATAAGCCAACTTCTCAAGTTGACATTTGATCACCTCAATCTCTTGGTCCAGAAATTGAGGACTGCAAATCCTGAAAGCCCTCAAGAAAAGGCCAGAGGCAACACTTTTCTTGACATTGTCAGGGTGATTGCTAAAAAAGTGGAGATAACTGCCTGAATGGGTAGGCTTACGGTATACTGTAAAGAATAAATTATCATCAGTTCTTCTTAACAAAATATCCAAGAAAGGGATTTGGTGTCCTTCTTCCCATTCAACTTTAAACTTAAGATTCGGGGTCAATTGGTTCAATTTATCATGGAGGAAAATAGTCGAATCAGCATTAATTGTTATATATATATATATATATATATATATATATATATATAATATATATATATATATATATATATAATATTTGCTAATAGTAGACATTATTAAAGAAATGAAAAATAGAGAAAGATGAAGCGAATATATATATATATATATATATATATATATATATATATATATATTAGTCTTTATTTTTTTCAGTCTGCTAGTCAGAAACACATAAGTGCCCACTTCCTCTATGCATTTCTTTTTTCTGCAAGTGTGGATTTTTCAGAGGAAACAGACAAGACACACTGCAATTATAAACTTGCAATAATTCTTAGTGAAAGTGTGCGTGCGTGCATTTGTGGGTGTGCGTGTTTATTTACGGACCTTCAAAGTTACGAAGGATTTCTAAACAGTGCACGATTTCTTATGGATTACTGTTTTCAGCAGAAGCCAAAGAACACCTGCCGTCCTCAGTGAAACGACTAAAATGTAGCAAAAGACGATAACCAAAATTTGGTGCCATATTCTCTTACCTCTGCAGCTACCGGTGATTGTCACGTGCCCTGGCTATCCGACCACACGGGGCAAATGTGGCTCTTCCAACAGTGATTAGGTACGTTTTGACTGCGGGTACATTCACTACCAAATGTGATACGTTAGACAACGAACGACAGTTGACTCAGGTCTGGTGAGTTCCTTTCTTTATAAATCGGGAAAACATTACATGATGACGAAGTCTTTCGATACAACATTTCGTTCATTCGAGCTTCATAAAGTATTTGATAAAGCTCTAACAAACGAAACGTTGGAGATCCAGTAAAGACTACGCCCTCCCATAGTGCGTTTCCTGGGCTGCTTGTCGGCAGTTGCATCTCTCATTCTTTGTTTATGTTCGGATCTTCTTATTAATCTAGATCTTTGAAATATGTATACAAAGAGAAAGAATGGGGAGGAGCAACGTCGATACCCGCCTCTATTTCGCGCTATACCTCTTTTCACTGATAAGAACACGATGAAGGGTACTTCAGTGATGAAGTACGGGTGAACCAAAATTCGTCACAATGCAATCTCGGGTAAACGCGTGCGCGTGCGGGTATTTACCTAATTGTATTCACCTAAAAGTAGTATACAGTAAAGGAGCAACGCTTGTTGCGTCCCGTCTCCTATTCTCAAATTTTCTAACAGATTCAAATGCATGTACGGTTCCAACTTAATCTATGTATATATTTGATTTCCAATTATTTGAACTCGTGTACTGTTTGAGCTTGAGCTATATCACCTCAGCTATTCCACATATTTAAGCATCTATATGGGAAACTGTATTTCTTCGCATCCTTTCGACATGTGGTCTTTCTTAATTTACTTGTGCGGTATGTAGTTGTCTAACTGAAAAAGCAACGCTCGCGAGGTCCTGTCTCTTACTCTCCAATCTATTATACATTCCTAACACTAATTTTAAATATAAATATGGACATGAATGGACACATGGGGATTGATACAATGCTATTAAAATTTCGCTGCAGAGTTGTTCATATATTTTTTTTTATTCTTTATTATTTGTATGGCACTAAATACGACAGTTTTTCGATATCAAACCCATTTAGGTCATACGCCATTTTATACCAACTTTGCCACCGCTCATCCCGTAGCATAAGCCTCGTTGACATAAGCTAATTTGGTAGCCACTAGTGCAAGTAAGCGTTGACACTAGGATAGTTTGGAGGTAAGTTTACCAACTTTCCGTTGACATTAATAATAATAATAATAAGTTTATTTGGCAATGAATCAATATAAATGAAGTGCAGATAATGAAAAGAACACATAGTTCGAAATAACAATTACAATTGCCGAGGATAACAGGGTTAGTTTACAAGTCGCTTTAGTACTAGTGGCTACTAAACTACCCTCGTGTCAACGAGGTTTATATAACGATAACCAGAACACACACACACACACACATATATATTTGTTCTGTGTATGCTGCGCAACGAAAAGACCACAATGACTCGGTTGCCAGGAGTCAACCAACCTTTCAGTTGACGAGAATGAAATTCCCTATTTTCGCTAAACCAAAATATAGAAAGAGCTCCACAGGCCTTAAAGGATTCCACCCCTTCCCCATCAAATATAGTTCTATTACTCCTGTCGCCAGACGATTTCATTCATCTGTGTTGACAACCTTACCCGCTCCTGACAGTACCTACCGGGGAACACGCAAGGGGCCACGCTGGGTCGGGCACATGTGCATGACTGTCCAAGTCTTCTTCGACGTCGTCGAAATATCCCCCTCTCCAGGTCTAGCGAGGTCGCAGCAGACAGCGGAGCCCCACGACAACAACTGCAAAAGGTTCTTCACCGCAACATTGGTCCCGCAACACGCGCCATTCCGCGACCTCGCCGCCGCTGCCGCCGTAGTCACTCAGAGACTAC
>NC_134792.1:10395799-10428299 GCF_046742065.1 Oratosquilla oratoria
AAGATTTGTCGGCGGTAATTAGCGATAAAATTTCCTGGCGGAAAATAGTATACGTTAAGAGGTTGTATATACATGATGAAAAGTTTAGGAATATCAGTGTCGGCGGTATATGAAGTTTGTCGGCGGTTAATGTCTGATGAAAAGATCAGCAATGTCACCGATAACAAAGAGATTTTCGTTAATTGGCGGTCAAAGAATGGACCGCTTGCGCGAGCGATGCAACGACACACGCACACACACACGCACGCACGCACATACACACGAGTCCAGCACGTGATCCAAAGACCAAGGTGAATACACACACATACACACACGAGTCCAGCACGTCATCCAAAAACCAAGATGAATACACACACACACACACACAAACACACGAGTCCAGCACGTGATCCAAAGACCAATGTGAATACACACACACACACACACACACGAGGCCTTGGGGACTGAAGACAACGTCCGCAATCTGGCACAAGGCTGATTGCAAGCGGATGGCACCGTGGTGCCACTCCATGCCTATCACTTCTTTCCTTTGTTTTGAATCATAAGCAGCAACTTTCCATTCGAACCAGCTGCACGCACGTGTACACACACGCACACAGATACAAAATAGTATGCGTGCGAGGAGTTATTCCATCTGTATGGTAATATGCATTTCTCGACAGTGTGTGTGTGTGTGTATTTATTTACCTATTTGTATTTTGCGGGAAGGGGAGCTATGCTCGTGAGTCCCGCCATTGTATCTCGCTTTTAAACTTATGAATGGTTTTTGCGCATACTATTTCATTATCCAGTTTGTTCCAAGTGTCCAAAACTCTATGTGAAAAACTGTTTTTCTTCAGTTCTATTCTATAGCTATGTTTTTTTATTTCTTTCCATGTCTTCTTGTGTTTCTCTTGGCCCAGTTAAGTAAGTCCTCTCTATCAAGTATCTCTGTGCCTTTCATGATTCTGTAGATGGTCAATAGGTCACCTCTCTCTCTTCTTTGCTCCAGTGTCGGTAACTCCAGTTTAGCCAATCTCTCCTCGTATGATAGGTTTGCAAGTGCAGGTGCCATTTTTGTAGCTGCTCTTTGGATTCTTTCTATTTTCTTTATATTCTTTTTGGTACTGGGGGACCACAATGTCGCCGCATACTATAGTCTAGGCCTTATCAATGTAACCAATATTTTTTTTTATCATGTCTTCGTCCAAGTATGCAAATGCCACTTTTATTGATCTTAGCAAGTTGTAAGTCTCCCCGACAATTTTGTTAATCTGTTTATCATAGGACAAGTCGTTCGTGATAATTACTCCCAAATCTTTTTCGGATCCTTCTTTCTTTACTTCCTTGGTTCCAATTGAATATTTTCCTGATATTCTGTTTTTGCTTTGTGTGTGTGTGTGTGTGTGTGTGTGTGTGTGTGTGTGTGTGTGTGTGTGTGTGTGTGTGTGTGTGTGTGTGTGTGTGTGTGTGTGCGAATTACAACGACGACCAGAGATTTAAGACTCCGATTGCAATGGATACTGCGACAAATTATAACGAAAAAGTCGATGGAGGAACTACTAAGATTCATCTCGTGGTGGCGCCACTGCAGCAGCCAGCCCTCTCCACACGGACGACCGAATGGAGCCCCACCAAGTGGGCCTCAAGATCGAAGGTAAACTCCACATTTTTCTGGGTGCCAACAACCGATTTTATTCAGCACTGGGAAACTCAACGCATTGTGTTATCAGAAAGGTGTTTATATCCTCTTCGTGTTTACTCACCGATATGTTATCGAAAGATTACCCATGATTGATACAGTGTATGTGTGTGTGTGTGATTCACCATGGTTTTGGACCACCTGTTGGACTCGTGATCGACAGCTATTTCCCTCCCGTAAGAGAACTCAGAACTCATATATGACCGATCTATGGGTAATGCTGTGACCTTACAACTCAAACCCCCAACTCCTCGCCAACGAGTTAGAGTAATGGCTCGCAGCGCAGCGGTACCATTTCTATCCTGGGCGAACTCGTACCGCTGGGATAGCGGTTGCGAACGCTACCACTGCGCCGTCAAGTCATGTATGTGTGAGCATTTATATATGTATTGACATTCTAACTTGCTTACGTGAGTACAGAGAAACTAGTCAGGAATAAGACTAAGACTCCTGTTTTTCCTATTCTCACTCACATTTATATATATATATATATATATATATATATACATATATATATATATATATATATATATATATATATATATATATATATATAGGCAAAACAAATCACTAAACACACGTGACAACAATACTTGCAGAAACCACTTGGAAAATAAAATAATTGAATACCGAACGTTTTCGTTTATTCAAGACATCATCAGGGTACAAAGAATACAGAAAATGACAAAAGGTCGTAATATGTACATAGTGGTAGAGGAACTGGGAAATGTCAAATGTTACTCGATTCCAGAAGAATTATTTACAATCTTTTTAATAATAAAGTTATCTAACTTATACAAACCTAAGCTTAAATTCATATTATTTTCAAAACTATTTCTAATGTAACATGATTCAATTATGTTCCTTTCTACAATGTTATGAAAGAGATTTATTGCCTAATATTTTGCCATCTAATGTAATATGATACAGATATGTTGACGACATATTGTGTATTTGGCCTTGTGATAAACCTGTGGATGAGTTTGTGTTAAAGTTAAATAGTTTGGTTCCTTTTATAAAATTCACATTTGAGACAGAAGAGAACAACACATTGCCTTTCTTAGATGTAAGTATTCATCGATGTGGTAGATATTTTAAATTTAATGTCTACAGAAAACCAACCAATGTTTTCTCATACATTCCTTTCTATTCTTACCATCATCAAAATACGAAGTTATCTGGTTTTTTTTCTATGTTCTTGAGAGCGTTTAGAGTATGTTCTCCTGAGTATCTTGAAGATGAAGTAAAATTTATTTATGAGATTGGTCAGAATTTAAAATATCCAAAACATTTGGTGGATAGAGCACAAGAAAAACCCAGAACATATTTAAACACCTCACAAGTAAACGAATTTAAATTGAAGAACATTTTAGCAATTCCATATCATGAAATTTTTATCACCCTTCCTCAAATATTTAAAAGCTTTGGTATTCAGGTGATATTTAATAACAACAATATTGTTAAGAACTATCTCATTAGAAATTCTCCAAAAGAAAAAGAAGGATGTATCTACAGCATACCTTGTAAAGTGAGTGATTTTAAATACATAGGCCAAAAGATTAGTCAACATAAATACAATATAAGAACGGGTCAAATGTCAAGTGGACTTTTCGTCCACCAAAAAGAGCTATCCCATATTACTGATTGGCAAAACACAAAAGTTATTACATCATGTCATACCATTGTAGAAAGGAACATAATTGAATCATGTTACATTAAAAATAGTTTTGAAAATAATATGAATTTAAGCTTAGGTTTGTATGAGTTAGATAACTTTATTATTAAAAAGATTGTAAATAATTCTTCTGGAATCGGGTTACATTGGACCTTTCCCAGTTCCTCTACCACTATGTACATATTACGACCTTTGGTCATTTTCTTTATACTTTGTACCCTGATGATGTCTTGAATAGACGAAAACGTTCGGTATTCATTTGTTTTATTTTCCGTGTGGTTTCTGCAAATATATATATATATATATATATATATATATATATATATATACACACACAGAGATACACGCCACCTTCCAACCTACAGGACGACACGGCGCTGCGGCGACTCCAACCAGACAAAATCCCACATCGACGACCAGACAAAATCCCACACCGACGGCTAGACAAAATCCCACAGCCTGTACCATATATAACCCACACACACCAGCCCAGCCCTCCGAAGTCGATGTTGTCGTCCCTCTCAGCAGAAATCAGTTGCGCCTACGCACCAGGGGCCGTATACACAAAACTTGTTAGCACTAACAAATAGCTGTTAAGGGTAACAAATTCCTGTTAAGGCTAACATTTAGCTGTTAAGCACTAACAGTGATACAGAAAACTTGTTAGGGCCTTAAAAGTACTGTTAAGATAAAAGTGCTGAGGAGGACTATTAAGCTCTTAACAAGTTCCTGTTAGTAGAGAAGATGGCGGAGCAACAACAACTAAAAAGATGACTGCGAGTTTATCGACAGCGACGGGACATATTTAACGAGTACAATGATGACGAACTCATCAAACGCTTCAGAATGAACCGTGCTGGTATAATAAAAATGGCTGATTTAGTGAGGGACAAACTTCAATCCCGAACAGAACGGAATCGACCACTGAGTCCTGAGACGAAGGTGGCAATTACCCTATGATATTTAGCCACAGGTAAAATGCAGCAGTGACGAATTTGGGACCTCGCAAGCATCAATCAGCCGTGTCATTACTCAAACAATTGATGCACTATCAGAACCAGATATTGTAACTCAGTTTGTAAAATTCCTATTGACTCGCCAAGAAGTGCAAGTAAAACAAGCAGAGTTCATGGAACACTGTAGGTTTCCCGGTGTTGTGGGTACCATAGATGGCACAAACATTAGAATTGGGGCTCCAAGTGTCGATGAACATTTATATGTAAACAGAAAACAATACCATAGCATCAACGTGCTTTGTCATGCCTCCCTCTTATCCTTGAGGTTTAAACTTGGCTTGAATCGCCCATTTATTATTATTTTTCTCCATAATCACGTTGATCAAGAGGAGTGTTTCCTCTTGTGACCAGTTTGGCTTCCTTTTCTTTTTCTGTGTTTCTTTTGCCATGTCTATGTCCTCTGAAATTATTGTTGAGTCTTCTGTCGGAAGATTTGTCTGTGGCACGGCCGCCTGTACAATGCG
The DNA here is from genome assembly GCF_046742065.1 of Oratosquilla oratoria. Lineage (NCBI taxonomy): Eukaryota > Metazoa > Arthropoda > Malacostraca > Stomatopoda > Squillidae > Oratosquilla > Oratosquilla oratoria. The sequence continues at coordinate 10,400,636 of NC_134792.1, forward strand.
CCTTCGTCCAAAAATATCTGTCGTTGGTTAATAAGTACTTCTAAAAACCCATACATACGATATCTATGTGCTTCATGATACTTTATTAATAAATTCTGAACAATTGCATTAATAACACTGTTTTATGTGTGCAATTTTTGATAATACGTCCATTTACATGTTCATAAGCTGCTAACTTCAGCGCTGTTTAGCGGTACTTGACAAACAACTGTTTGCTAGCTAACAGTTGTTAGTTAAGCATTGGTGTATAACTTTTAGTGGTTTTCTGTTAGCTAGCAGAGATTGTTAAGGCTAACAAAAAAGTTTTGTGTATACGGCCCCAGGGCTCTGAATCAGGTACAACGGTTCCTTCAGCACAGACTGGAGGCAGAGGTGTCAGAGAGGGCGAGGTGGTACAGGGCAGTCACAGACTATGAGCCCCTTGTACTTCCTCGCTCCACACCTAGAAAAGTGGAAACTCTGCTCTGTCTGCGACCTGAAGACCTGAAGACCTGAAGAGAGAAGATGCCGCCATTGTAGCCAACCCGAAGCCACCCTGAACCATTACCTCAAGCATTGCCCCGCAACTGCTTTTCTGAGGAGAGGGCCTCCGACAACATCTGAGGGTCTTGTGCGTCGCCTATGCCGCCACCTACTAAGTATTTCAGCGGCTTTGACCCATCGTTTTTCGCTCATATTTCCGAAATAACCATTCACATCAGTATGATATATTAGCACAGCCTAATTCACACCCGGCCATAATTTTTGACGTTAGAGTGCATTTACAAGTGTATTTAATTACGGCGTTTACTCTTGATATTAAGTGTGTCGTAGCCGACACCCGTGAAGTAAATCGAACAGGTGAAGTCGTGACGTCATCACAAACTACCTCGTGTATCCCAACTTCACTTGTTCGATTTACTTCACGGGTGTCGGCTACGACACACACAATATCAAGAGTAAACACTTGTGAATACACTATAACGTCAAAAATTATGGCCGGGTGTGAATTAGGCTGTGTTAATATACCATGCTGATGTGAATGATTATTTCGGAAATATGAGCGAAAAACGATGGGTCAAAGCCGCTGAAATACTTAGTAAGAGATTACGAACTGCGTCGGCTGGTGGAGTGTCAGCCCCCCCTTTAAATATTTCTTCTCGCATTATTGTGTACTCCGTTTATGTCAGGATGGGTGAATTCACCGAGATGTGCATACATATTTAACATAGGTATGCACATCCGGTAAATGTATGAGTGGGTGTGGCCAAGCCACACACACTCATATATTGAATCACCCCCCACTTTGTCTATAATATTATTACACCACTTGCTATATACACCACCATCACTGAACACAGCTAATGTTAGGAAGGGTGCATTCACCGAGATGTGCATACGTATTTCATCTACGTATGCACATCTTGTGAATGTATGGGTGTGTGTGGTTGGGCCCATACACACTCATAAGTCAAATCACCCACCAAACGGGCTCACACCAAAGCCCGTGGGAGCTTAACTCCCGAACTATACAGAACAGAACAGCCCAGCCCTTAGATTCTTACCTGCCACTGAGGAAGCACCAAGAGGTGTGAAAACGCGTTTTGGCTTTTTTAAAAGCATGTATGTTATTCCATATCATGACATACGGATATTTATCAAGGTTACTGCCTACAGAAGGCAAGATTACTCTAAGAAAGAGAGAAAAATACGACAAGAAGCTCTGTCATAACAAGCTTGCCATTCATTTTAATGAAGTATGCTTGAGGGAAAACCTCCTGCCCATTTACAATATATATATACACGCGTGTGTGTGTGTGTGCATAGAAAGTTCCAGTGAAAATAGCATTAGCAGGTTGTCAAGGGCATCGACCGTCCTACGAGGGAGGACGGGAGGGAAGGATGGAGGAAAAGATGTATGGTAATATAAAACCATAAAATATCCGACTATCTGCTAATCGAGAAAAAATCATTCCTTTCGGTGCGCTGGGGTGGTTTTCCTCGAATGAATAAAATCGCCTGACGGCGGCCAGACCTAAGGTGGTATGAGCCGTGAACAGGCGTGAAAGCTGCTGTCGCGAGTGAAAGGAATTAACCTTCAAAATCGAGGGTCAAGGTCACTGCACGCCCTGCGAGAACGAGGGAAGTGGAGGAGGAGGAGGAGAATGGGGAGGATTGGCTGGTTATAGACTGAAGTTGACCGACGCTCCAATCCTTGTGGACAAAGTCGCGCTGCCGTTCAACGTTTTTCTTTATTTCTAGGTTCGTCGAGTGTGTTTATATTTTGGTTGCGTTCATTTTCATCTATTTATTTATTATTTTACTTCCTGTTTTGTATATTTTTATTTATTTATGTGCATAAAATCCACTCCCACCAATTCCATCCCCAACATACTCCACTTCCATTCACCACCCCTCCCTCTTATCTTGGCTCCTCCTGGATGACGGGTCATCCCTCCATCTCGCCCACTAACCTGGGTCAGAAGTAATGTAGCAAGACACAGCACATCCACAGCAAGGACGTTTCATTTAAACGGCGACCCCCCTCTCCGTCCCCTCATGCAGAAAAAGAGAAGACAAGGAGAAATATCTTCGGGCTGCGTCAAAATATTATTCACACATACTCCCTCACCACCCATCCCCCACCCACTCTTTTCCATGCATCACAGTATCATCCATACACAACCATTCTCCACTCACCCCTATCTTCTGTCTTCTCTCTTCCTTGCTTTACATACATTCCCCTCTTTCCCAATGCCCCTTTTACCCCATCCATCCATCTCATCCTTGGTCGCTCCCTCGTGTTCACTCCTTCTACACCTCTTTTATTAATCTTTCTTCACTCATTCTTTCCATGTGTCCAAACCATCAACCCTATCTCCTAACTCCCTTTCCACTCCCTCTCTCCTCACCTCCTCGTTTCTCACTCTATCCAGCCTAGTAACCCCTATCATATTTCTCAGACATTTCATCTCAAACACATCTAAACTCTTCCTCTCTTATATTCCATGTTTCTACCCCATATAGTGCTGTCGGCACAATCACCCCTTCATACAATCTCCAATTAGTATCCATTACCAAATAGCTATTTCCCATTATACTTTTAATCCAAGGCATTTACTTGTTCCTCTCAATCTATTTTCTACCTCCACCTCCACTCCTCCCTTTCCCGCTACATTTGTACCCAAGTATCTAAAGCTATCCACTTTTTCCAGTCTCTCTCCCTTCATTCTCATTTCCAATTTACTGCTACGTTCTCCCCTTGTACATCTCATCACCTTACATTTGCCCACATTTATCTTCAACTTCCTTCTTTCACACACTTTCCAAATTCGTCACTAACTTCCTCAATCCTTCCTCTGATCCTGGCACAAGCGCAGTTTTGTCAGCAACCAACAACAACTCCCATTTTTCTCCATTTAATTAACCATCTCATTATCCTTGCGTTTACCCCTCGCACCACCCCATCCATCTATAAACTGAACAGACAAGGCGAAATAACACATCCATGGCGAAGTTCCATCTTTACCTCAAACCACTCATTCTCTCCATTTCTAATTCTAACACAGGCTCTACTACTCTCGTAAAAACTCTTGACTGCTCTAAACAGTTTTCCTCCTATCCCACATATCTGCAATACCTCCCAGAGTTACTTCCCGTCTACCCTGTCATAAGCCTTTTTAAATCCATAAAGGTAAAACAAATATCCTTAACTTTTCCTAAAAAATTTCCGCAAAAATCTGATCCGCACAACACCTACCTTTTCTAAACCCACACTGTTCCCCACCAATTACTTCGTGTTTCCTTATCCTCTCAATCAAAACCCTCCCATAAGCCTTCCAAACTACACTCAAGAAACTGATCCCTCTGAAACTACTGCACTCACACTTGTCCCCTTTTCCCTTGTAAAGTGGAACTATATAGGCACTCCTCCAGTTCTCTGGCACTCTACCCTCTTTTAGACAAACATTAAATAACCTCACCAACCAGTCCACCATCACTGTACTTCCCTTTTGTAGACATTCCGTATGACACCCATCTAACCCAGGTGCCTTACCTGCTTTCATTATTTTAATAATTGCTTTCACCTCATCTTTCCTTATTTCTCCTCCATTTTCCTCATTCATCATTGACATTTTCTTAGTGCTTCCCACTGCAACTACCTTTCCCTCCCTATCCTCCTTCGGATTTAGCAATTCCCTAAAATACTCTGCCCATCTTCCTCTTATGCCGTCTATTCCATTATCATATCTCCATCTGCACATTTTACCTTTTCTTCTCCACTTGATTCGCCTCCTCTTCCCAGACATCGGCGAAAAAAACCTTGGGTAACTGCCAGAGGCCTTATCAAGGGTTTCTCACTTCCCACTTAGTTTGAGGGGGTGGTGAGATGAGTGCTGCTCCCTCCTTGCTGTTGCTTTCCTTCATTATCCTGTTTTAATATCATTTTTCCATCACCAAGCACTCCAAGTAAATCACTTCATGTATCCCCAATTTTCCTTATTCCTTCCCTTACACTCGCTTCACACTTGGCAGATGCTCGTCAAATGTTGTGAATTTGAATATCTGGAAGAAGGTTTCGCTTACAGTATTCTACACTTTACCAAAGACATTTCCACAATATAACTAACATTTGTATGTTTAACTTTTCTTAGCTCGCCATTCGACATATATATGACGCAAATGACATTTGAAGATTCGAATAACAAGTTTATAACCGAAGTCGTTTCTGCTTGAACAAAGAATAGTTGACGAGACTCATTCCAGCGTGAAGAGGAATTTAATTGATGGCCTACTTGATTCACATGTAGACTCGTTGCATACACACACACACACACACACACACACACACACACACATACACACACTGCACACACTGCACACACACGCACACACACACACACATACGTACGCACACACACACACATACGTACACACGCATACACACACACACACATACACACACACACACACACACACACACGCAGGCGCGCGTACACATACACGCGCACACGCACGCACGCGTGCGCGCACACACACATGCACGCACGCACGCGCACGCACGCACACATCTTGTGGGTATTTGATTGGGAGTATAGAAATACATACAACCTAACTAGGAGATCGACTGACTATCATTTAGCATGCTATCAACATGAAAAGAAGCGAAGTATATAGAAAAGAAACATACTTACCTAATAAACCTTCATTATGGAGAACATGTAAGCGTGCGGCTAAAAACCACATGCTTGTCAGCGTTAATTAGCGTAACACAACCAAAAAGGAACCATTCGTTTCCCAGATATATTGATTCATTTACCAGATAACCAAGTTCATTACTTACGCCAGGCCGCCCAGGGTCACGTGAAGTGAGCGATCGGGGGACAAGATGGAATCGCTCTCTTCCCCGCTGCTGCTGCTCCCGTTCGACTCTCCATCGGACAACTGCCGACGCTGGTGCTGGTGGTGATGCCCCCGCAACGCATTACTAAGAATGAGGTGATTAAAGTTCCCTCCGAGGTGAAACTGCTCTCGACTGTTGAGATGTCCATGATGATAGTGCTGAGACGGATGTGAATGGTGCGAATGATGCGAGTGACACGTGTGATGATGGTGCCTTCGACGATTACGTCCGTGGTGTTGATTTCTAGCCAAGGAGTTGAGCTGCGCGCAGAAGGCCAAACCATTCAGGATGTTACTGCTACTGGCACCTGCGTCAAGGTCACTATTGTGGCCGCTGCTGCTGCCTCTGCTGCTGCCGTCGAGGCTCGCATAATCCTCCTGGCTCTGGGAGAAGCCGCTTTGGCTAAGTTGATCTGAATCGAACCCGTTGAGAGGCACACCCTCTGACAGACCCCTCGAGAAGTCATTGAGAGGGTACCTAAACGTAAAACCTGGAGGAAGACCGTTGTCCGCCATGTTGAAACAAGAAAACCATCAACAGGACAGGGAGAGGGAGCGACGAGGGTAAAGAAAAAGATACAAGGAAAGAGAGAGGGAGAGATAATGACGAAGTAAAGCTTGAGGAAACCGTCTAGTTCCTACCTCACAAAGTAATCTGTGGAAGAAGAAAAGAAATATTATTAATCATTAAGCATTAAATACATTTTAATAAGCTTAAACACTAATAAACTCGGGTGAGATATACGGTACGTAGCTCATACTACCATAATCCCGAATGTTCAAATGTTCTTGTGATCAACAACAGCATAAACACTCAAAAAAGGTGGCAACTGATCCACAATTCCACGTCTTATACTATGTAGGACATACAATAGATGAGTCATACTACGTTCAAGTACAGTCCAACGAGACATTTCATCGACGGTTATCCAATAATCTTATAGTATACAACAGCGGTCCTCAACTTGGGACCCCAAGGGAGCCATGACAAGAATGTAGGAGGGTCAGGGCCTGCTTTTACAAATTATACTTTTCAATACAATGTGAGGAATCTGAACGTAAAAACGTATATCACAAAAATCTATCATATGTAACATGATTATGATTATAAATTTTGTAATAAAGCAGAGGGTTTCTATTCACCAACAAATTATTTTTTTTCATTTATCTTATTCTATTTATTACTGTTATTATTATTATTATTATTATTATTATTATCTTTTTTTTTTTTTTTTTTTTTTTTTTTTACTTTTTTGGCGGGTAGGATTTGGGAGAAAATGAAGGGGAGCCACACGGATGTTGAGAATTCATAAAAGGGGAATGGAGTGAAGAAGGTTCAGTACCACTTAGAATACTGAGTGAATTTTTTTTTATAATCAAACATCAGTAAATCTGAATGAATGAATAAATGTATGTATGTGCGTGTGTGTGTTTTCATTTATCAACATAAAATTGTCCAAGACGTCCCTAAGTAAAGCCTTAACCCACCCAACGGAAGCACCATCAACGGGTTGTTACCAATGGTAGGATTAAAAAAAATAACAACAGGTTCTCTCTACGCCAGTAGCATGCAGGTATCACTTATGCTGTACTATACCCTGTATAAGCCAAAATTTAATAACCGGTTCGCGGAGCTCGTGAAATTCCAAGAACAGGTTCGTACGAACCGGGTGAATCCCACAACTGGTTGTTACCTGCACATGGTGGTAGCACCAGATAGGATAAGGACAGAAGTACTCGTAAACAACATATTCTCACCTCAATCTGGCCCCATGAAGCTGGCACTCGGTCTCCAGACATACAGTACATGGTCCAAGACCTCCATCAATCTCGTATTCCCTCCACTTTTTCACATGAAACTGTACAAACGGCGACTACTCTCCACCTACAAATTTAAGCTAGTGACAAAGAAACAGCCCCACACTAATACATGCATATACCAAAGGATTTTCCCCCTACACGGGGGGTAGCCAAAAAGAAAAAGGCATAGAAACTACTCCCACCCATTCCATTTCCTATATATTCCACTCCCCTCCACCCTCTTCCCTCCCTCCTATCTTGGCACCTCCTGGATGACGGGTCATCCAGGAGGTGCCAAGATAGGAGGGTCGCAAGACACAGCACATCCACAGCAAGGCCACTTCATAAATTCGGCGACCCCCCCTCTCCGTTCCCCCATGCATGAAAAGGAGAAGAGGGGGAGAAATCCCTTCGGGCTGCGTCAATTTTTTCTCATACATACTTCCTCACCCCGCATCCAACACCCCCCTCATGCATCACAGCATCATCTATACACAATCCCTCTCCATCCACCCCTATATTCTGTCCTCTCCCGTCCTTCCTCCACAAATATTCCTCTCTTTTGCAATGCCCCTTTTACCCCATCCATCCATCTCATCCTAGGACGCCCCCTCATACTCACTCCTTCCACACCTCTTTTACTAATCTTTCTTCACCCATTCTTTCCATATTACCAAACCATCCTAATACTCTTTCATTAACCCTATCTCCCAGCTCCCTTTCCATCCCTGTTCTCCTCCTCACCTCCTCATTTCTCACTCTATCTAGCCTAGTAACCCCTATCATACTTCTCACATTATATCTTAAACACATTCAAACTCCTTCTCTCTTCCTCTCTCATGTTCCATGTTTCTACCCCATACAGTGCTGTTGGCACACTCCTTCATATAACCTCCACTTAGCATCCATTCCCAGATGTCTATTTCTCATTACACTTTTTAATCCACCAATCTACATTCTACCTCCACCCCCACTCCTCCCTTTCCTGCCACATTCGCACCCAATTATCTAAAACTATCCACTTCCTTCAGTCTTTCTCTCTTAATGCTCACTTCCAGCCTGCTGTCACTCCCTCCCCTTGCACATCTCATCACCTTACTTTTGCCCACATTTATCTTCAGCTTCCTTTTTTCACACACCTTCTCAAACTCTGTTACTAACTTCCTCAATCCCTCCTCTGATCCTGCTACAAGCGTAGTGTCGCCAGCAAACAACAACTGGCTCACCTCCCACTTTTCTCCATTTTCTTTAATCATCTCCAACCCCTGAACCACTACCCTTGCATTCACCTCTCGCACCACCCTATCCATGTAAAGATTGAACAGCCAGGGCGATATAACACATCCCTGACGGAGTCCCACCTTTACCTCAAACCACTCACTCTCTCCATTTCTAATCCTAACACAAGCTCTACTACTCTCGTAAAAACTCTTGACTGCTCTTAACAGCTTTCCTCCTATCCCAAATATCTGCAGTACCTCCCACAGTACCTTCCTGTCTACACTTGCCCCCCTTTCCCTTGTAAAGTGGAACTATACAGGCACTCCTCCAGTCATCCGGCACTCTACCCTCTCTTAAACAAACATTAAATAACCTCACCAGCCAGTCCACCATAACTGTGCCTCCTTTCTTCAAACATTCTTTATGGCATCCATCCAACCCAGGTGTCTTACCTGCTCTCATCATCTCAGCTACTTTTACTTCATCCTTCCCTATTTCTCCTCCATTTTCCTCACTCATCACTCTCATTTTCTTAGCGCTTCCCACTGCAACTACCTTTCCCTCCCTATTCTCCTTCACATTCTTCTACACCTTTCTTTGCTTCCTCATCCCACCACTCACTACCCTTCCTTCTATTTCCTCCCGCCCTTCTTGTTCCACACACCATCTTTGCACACCTTATGACTCCCTCCTTGAACTATCCCCATTCCTCCTGTACTCCTAGTTCTACTCTATCCTTTACTCCCTCCCACCCCTCTTTCAGCTTCTTCTTATACTCATTCTCTTTTTTTCTCATTTAAGCAGTTCACTCTAAGTACCTCCCTACATTCTGACCTTTTCCTCTTTCTTCATCTATTCTCCACTCTCAATTCACTTTCTACCAGAAAATGGTCTGATATTCCCCCACTCTCTCCCCTTTGAACATGTACATCTTTAACTCTTCCTACCATACTCCTGGTCACCACTATATAGTCCATTAATGCTCTATCTGCCACCCTTCCATCCACCACCCTTTCCCATGTGTACTTATGCTTGACTTTCTTCCTAAACACTATATTTGCTATCATCAACTCTCTACGATTTTTACCTGGAACTCCATACTTCCCAATCACCCCATCTATGAGTTCATTCCCTACCCTACCATTAAGGTCTCCCAATACAACTACATTGGCATTTCTCCCTAATTCCTCTATGCACTCATTTATATCTACCCAAAAAGCCACCCTTTCCTCTACGCTCTTCTCACTACCAGGCCCATACGCACTTACAAAAACCCACATCTCCCTTCCCAGCTTCACCTTCATCCACATCAACCTTGATGAATCCTCCTTCCACTCCACTACCCAATTACTTATCTCTTCACTTACTAGTATAGCCACCCCTTCTCTCCCTCGTCCCCTCTTCACTCCTGAGTATCTCCCAGCTACACTCCCAAACTCACAGTTGCCTTTTCACAAACATACTGTACCACATCCACGTACATTAAAAGACTCAAACCTTAGGGTACTGGTTGGAAAGCTCCCAGACCCTCTTATGCCTTTACTTTTTTTTTTTTTAGGAATGTCCCCTTTTGGGGCTACAGGTAGCAGGACTCCTAATCCCATCCCCCGTCCCGTTTTTTTTCGCCTTTTACGACTCAAGTGGAAAGACTTGGTGGTAGCATTCTCTACCCCCACCACAGGGTAGGCGAAAAAGGAAATGAACATTCAGAGAAATTGTACACGACAGTAACAAGGGGTTGGGGGATAGCATAACAGAGGGATGGTCGTAATATAAAAGTGTCATAATTTCTCTATGAACAGAGTTTTCCTCTATCACAGACAAAATTATGTCATGCTCTGGTCCGCAGGGGCACCCCATATAGACCCTAAAGTATCAATTGCATGCTTTGCCACAATAAAATGCAGCCAATACCCCAGACGGGGGCCAATACCCCAGACTAATACATCACAAAAAACAATAAACAATTTCCACCCAAAAAGATCCATAGAAGGACCTGAGGACTGTTGCCATCCTCTCTGGGGTTGCGGGTTTCCACTCAGTGAAATGCGTGGCGACAATTGCTCGTTATAATTATTACTACCCAACGGAAGAGACGATTCATATCATGTTTTTTCTATTGAGTTATTAGTACAAAAATATGATTAGAATAACGTTCATTTACAATCGTATATAATTTTATTTATATTTTGTTTTACTTTTTTTCAAATACCATTTTTTTTTTTGCAGCCATTAAAAAGTATTACGAAGGATTTCAAAGGATTATACAAAGGGTTAACAAAAACTGGATGCTAACAGAAGATATTTCGGTCTATGTCATGGTCTAACACAAAATAATAACAATGGCATAATAAACAAATAAGTAAATGACCTTGTCTATCATTCTACCTAACTAATCATAACCATATGACCAATCTTACTAATCACAATACCATACCCATACTTTACCAATCATTGCACCATATCAATCCCTTACTAACCAAGACATCCACGTACCAATCCCCTAATTATACCATCCTCATACCTTACCAATCCTATCATGGCCATTCCTTACCAATCATGGTACAATGCCTATACCATGTCAAGGTTGCGACCCTAGGGCGACAGTTCTTTGTTTCACCTTCGGCAGGAAGGTCATGTCTTTGGTCGTATGCATTTGGCTGTTTGGTTGGTTGGCAACTCTATAAAAAAATATGAATGAATCTTTTGCTCTATTAATATATTTTATATATTCTATTAATTTATCAGTTTAATTATTATTATAATTTATTATGTATTCAATTTTCTTTATTGTTATTGTTATTCTCATTGTTATTATCATTGTCATCATTATTATTTTCATTAGTAGTATTGCTATTATCTTCATTGTATTATCATAATTATACATGATTATCATTATTTATTCGTTTATTCATCCCATTCATATATTTTACTTTTGAGTGATGTATGGCCTAGATAATACAACATTAAATTTCGGTGGTGATCTGGAGAGAAGCGCTGGCCTCTCTCCAGGGGATGTCGGGCAAACTCAATGGAAGTCCTGCCTCCCGCATCCATCTGACACCACAGACCCAGATCCGCAAGACCCAGATCCTCATGCATGTTACACGTAACCCAGGTGTGACATTATGCAGGGTGTTCCAAAAATATGTCACAATACATTTTATCTTAACTATTGAGGATTCAACAAATATTTATATATCCTGGAAGCTTACAATTTCAAGTTTCTGTACAAGAAATATTAATACAAAAGTACGAGAAATCAATTTATTATTCCTTAAACGTTTTAAATGTCGACTTGGGTTACACGGCACACATCCAAACGATTATCCATTTCTTGCCATACGCGACCTAGCACAGATTTGTCGTTGATTGGCAAGGCTTCTGTTATTCGAGTCTTTAGGTCACCCACGTCTCTGGGAAGGGGAGGTACATACTGTACTTCAAGCCTTTCAAATACCCCCCCCCCCTCGAGGAAGAAGTCGCATGGAATGAGATCTGGAGACCTAGGGGGTCATTGCAGGAGCACGCAATCAGTTCGTCCGGAACGTCCGATCCATAACAGGATTAACAGAAGAAAAATTGATTATTTAAGCTTTCAAATGGTACCAGTTTCATCTTGCTACCATTTGTAGTTCATGATACATGACTTCTTAGAATGTGACATATACTTTTGGAACATTGTATATACACGTGTCCCTAGTGTGACGCAGTATACTGCACACGATCTTTCAGAATAAAAAGTCCCTCGAGAACTTGAAGTTTGTGTATGTATTTACCTAGTTGTATTTACCTAGGTGTATTTTATCACCACTTTTTCGTCTATCAGTCAAACTTGTTCCAGATGTCTATTACTCTGTGGGGAAAGCTGTTCTTTTTCAGGTCCCTTCTATAACTGTCTTTCTTGATTTTCTTTCAGTGTCCTCTTGTATATCTACTTCCCCATTTTATTAAATCCTCTCTATCAATAGTTTCTATGCCTTTCTTATAAAATAGTTTCTACGTGTGTGTGTGTGTGTGTGTGTGTGTGTGTGTGTGTGTGTGTGTGTGTGTGTGTGCGCGCGCGCACACACACACACACACGCAAAGGGCAATGAACTGCCTTGGCTCAAGTATGTGTGCTTCGCGTGGTTTTAGTTGATCAATAAATTAATTTATATATTTATCATATATCTATTTGTTTATTTTATTGTATTTCTTTGTTTATCTATTTTTTGCCCCAATGCATGTTAGCATGGACGTGAAGCATTAAGTTTTGCCTTTACCTCATTACCAGTGACTATCATTTGCCTAAGCATTTCGTACTCAAAGGGCTACCTAGCAAGCAGACCGAGTCAGTTATAAAATGCCTGGATAACTACTGCAACTAATCCATAGAAGGATCTAACAAGACTATCACAACATAAAAGTATTCTACATTTAGTAGGGGATATGCTTGTAGTATGTTATTTCGATCAAGTATGGTACCAGTATTTTAGGTCATTGTTTATCTTACTATCTCATAGTCGTCGATATAAATGAAGGGTTACATTGGAAAACCTGGTGACGGTATTATGTAAACTGAACTTGAGTGAGGGCATGTTCGTTGTACCGGGGTCGTGTTGCCGGCTAGGCGACGTGTGCTTTAAGAGAACTCTACGTGTCCGAAACGCATCGCCAAGTCTTACCTCTTACCGACTCAAGACTTCGGCTGCGCAATAACCTCCAGGAAATGTCCGATTCACATGAATCAAGGACACATGTCATACCTGCCTCGCTAAAAACAAATTCACCAGAATCATCCTTAATTGAACGACGAAGTTCAATATGTAAGAAAGACGAAAAATAAGTAAATAAAGGGTTTGTTGGACTACGACCACCCCCGCCGCTGCACCACATAAAACGGACACCACTTTTTTCAAGGTTACAATGCATTCCTCCCATGACGTCACAATGCAGTTGCCGTGGCGCAAGACTATCCACATGATATCACGTCACTGTTACCTGTATAAAACAGTAGCTCCCAACCTGTTCCTCACGGGTGTCTTAATTATGTAATAGTTTAAAGATATCTTATGAAATACTGTTCTTATATTCAATTCTTTTTACTGTTCTATTTTGTGGAAACACATTTAACGGTAAATATCACTAATTGCCCAGGTGTTTTGAACACCAAGGGATATTTTCCTTTTCGTGACAAAACTAATCTATATTCCACTTTGGAAATAGTAATAACAGAAAAAGAAATATATAGTCGACATTACACTGCGGGAAGAAAGCTGCCCATACTTGAAATATTATTCTCATTCGCCACCAAAGCTGGGTCAGAATAAAGTGCGCGCCACCCAGTACGACAAGGTTTCCCCAAAATATGGCACAACTTCACTATCAGTAACGTGCCACAAAGATTAATAAAATAGCCTGGAGGCATGTTAAATAAAAGAAAATGTGCTAGCCGGTAAAGAAGGATTTAGATAACCAAGCTTTGGCACACTGGTTGTAGCCAGGGGTGAAACACTGAAAGTATCTCATTACTATTCAAAGCCAAGTTACGTCATGGCTACAGTAGGTTGCCAACTCTGTTAAGCTACAATAACGGACACAAAAACTTTATTGGTATTTATTTATGTGGCTCTAGATCATAATAGATGCAAATATTAAATGCAGTTCAAATTTACGTTTCTTTCACTTAAATGAAAATACAAAAACAAAAATGAGAAGACATTTAATTTACCTTGACCAAAGAATAATCTAAACTATATTTCCCCTTGCTTTTTGCTGCCTTCAGAAAATTTATATAATCTTTGATGATTTTAGCGAATTCCAAGCTACTATCTTTTATGTTAAAATATGAGAAGTTCATTCTTAATTAATTCAACAGAGCATCGGTTCCTTTCATCTCACCATTTAGATGACATTAAAAGTAAAAACTCTCTCACAATAATATGTTCCTGGGATTGATAGTACAAAAGAAACTATTTTGAAAACATTGATTCATTTGAAGTCTATAGAATTCGATATAAAATACCACTTTCTGCTTGTTTTTGAGCTTATGAAGAGTTCAGAGCTTTTGATAGTGTCAGAGTTTCTTTGAATTAATACATCAAAAAGTTCATCCATTTTTAATTTAAGCTTTCCTTCTGGATTTAAATGTTCTGCTACTGCTACAAATTTCTGAAACTTTGGGAATAAATGGCCTAAAAAAAATTAGGTTTGATAATTTGCCGAAAGTTGAATTTTCATCGAAATCTATTCTGTTTTTCCAAATATCTGATTACAACATGAAATAGTGGCACTACTATTACAAGTTTTCTCACATCGATTTCACTGTTCTTTTGGTATTCATAACAAATTACGGCTCGATTTTGTGAAGGGCCTCATCACTATCTAGTTGTATATTACGCCGTATTTATTTTGGTTCTTCGTGAGTTCAGTTAATAGGCGGTGGTATGCCTTTCCAAACGTCCAACGGCACCTTTCTTTCTCCATTGTTTTTACTTTTCTTTTTTCTTGGTGGTGATTCCCAGTTTTAGTAACATTTACGGTTTTCTGGTTTTCCCAAAATGAGTGCCTTTTTTAAATGGAGAGTTAAGTAGTTAAACATAAAGTGATTGATCGATTTATGAATTTTTTGGCTTGAAGGCTAAACATAAAATGAGGTTAATTTTATATCCTGGTCTGCGTTCTACCGCTCTGATTCTGGTATTGTGCAGACTGCAGAGTTGACAGAGTCTGCACTCGTACAAGAAGTAAACGCTTTTGCAATCACGTTTTAAAAAAAAATAAAGGACAAATAGTGTAATTTCAAATCTCAATAAAGGACAACAACAAATAGAGCTGAATAAAGGACTGTCCTTTGAAGTAAAGGATGGTTGGCAACCCTACGCTACATACGCGCACATACACAGGTGTACAAGTCTCGACGAAGCAGTGGTACCGCTCTCGCCTTCTAATTCAGACATCCGATTTTGAGTCCCGCCCAGGGCTGAAATTTCAGTATCGCTGCACTGCGATCCGGCACTATGTGTGTGTGTGTGTATTTACCTAGTTGTATCTTACGTGAAGGGGATCTACATTCGTAGTGTCTCGTCTTTGCATCTTGCAGTATCTACAGTAGTTTGCTCTTAAATGTATGGTTTTTGCAATCACTATTATTTCTAGACATCCACTGCTGTATGGAAAGCTGGTCTTTTTTCGGGTCCCTTCTGTAACTGTCCTTTTTTAGTTTCTTTTCGTGTCCTTTTGTATTTCTCTTATCCCAATTTAGTAAGTCTTCTTTATCAAGGACTTCCATGCCTCTCATGATTCTATAGGTGGTCCCAGAATCTGTAATTCCAGCTTTTGACAATCCTCATATGACAGTTTTTGATAGTGTTGGGGCTATCTTCGTACTTGTTCTTTGGATTCTTTCAATTTTCTTTATACTATTTTTAGTATTGGGTGTCCATAGTGTCGCTTCACCATTTCTTCGTCCAAGTAGGTAAAGGCCTCCTTTATTGATCTTAGCAAGTTGTAGGTTTCTCCGACAATTTTAATTTATGTTTATCGCGAGTCATGTCTTTTGTGATAATTATTCTCCCAGGTCTTTTTCTGAATTCACTGTGTATGTGTGTGTGTGTGTTTACCTGGTTGTATTTACCTAGTTGTATCTTACGGGAAGGGGAGCTATGCTTGTGGTGTCCCGTCCTTGTATCTCGCAGTGTCTAGTTTGTTTTTACATTCGTGAATGGTTTTTGCACACACTATTGTTTTATCCAATTTGTTCCAGATGTCTACCACTGTGTGGATTTTTTTCAGGTCTCTTCTATAACTATCCTTTTTTTCATGTCCTCTTGTGTTTCTCTTGTCCCAATTTAGTAAGTCCTCTTTATCAAGGACTTCCGTGCCTTTCATGACCTACTGACCATCTACAGTGTAGGTGGTCAGTAGGTCGCCTCTTTTTCTTCTTTGGTCTAAAGTCAGTAATTTCAATTTAGCCAGTCTCTCCTCATATGACAGGTTTGCAAGTGCCGGGGCCATTTTCGTGGTTGCTTGCTCTCTGGATTCTTTCAATTTTCTTTATATTCCTTTTGGTACTGTGTCAGTGTCGCAGCATACTCCAATCTAGGTCTTATTAGTGTGACTATTTTTTTAATCATTTCTTTGTCTTAGATAAAAGGCACCTTAATTGATCTTAGCAAGTTGTAGGATTCTCCGACAATTTTGTTTGTTTACCAGGGGGCAAGTCATTTGTGACAATTACTCCCAGGTCTTTTTCAGATCCCACTTTCTTCACTTTCTTTGTTCCAATTGTATACTGTCCTGATATGTATATATATATATATATATATATATATATATATAATAAATATATATATATATATATATATATGTGTGTGTGTGTGTGTGTGTGTGTGTGTGTGTGTATGTATATATATATATATATATATATATATATATATGCAAAAAGATCACAACACCACGTGATCCAAAAGATTGCTGATAACCACAGGGAAAAAACGGAAAAGAAAACTAGAATTCCCAAGCGCTTTCGTGATATTTCACATCTTCAGGGGATTACAACAAAGAAAATTGTCACATAGGTATATAAGAGGTAATACAATAAACTGGGAAAGGAACGGACATAACACATGGAGAAAATGTCACAAACATTGAACACTTACAATTAAATCATTTTTGTATGATTTAATTTTATTACAAATTTTGTCAATGATAAAATTATCTAGTTTAAACATACCATGGCTAATATTAATATTAGATCCTTCAGAATTTTTTTATCATGCAACTTTCAATGATATTTCTTTTGGCAAATGAATCACAATTTATGATAGAAGAGGCATTGGTCCAATCGATACGATGATCGAAATCTCTCATAAGGATAAACAGCGCACTAGACTCTTGTGCTGTTTTTACACTGTACTTGTGTTGCTTGACCCTAGTTGTGAGTTCTTTGTGACAATTTTCTTTGTTGTAATCCCCTGAAGATGTGAAATATCACGAAAGCGCTTGGGAATTCTAGTTTTCTTTTCCGTTTTTTCCCTGTGGTTATCAGCAATATATATATATATATATATATATATATATATATATATATATATATATATATATATATTTTTTTTTTTTTTTCAAACTCCATTATGCTACATTTATTAATGTTGAAGTCTACTCCCCACTTCTGACTCCATTTCCAAACCTTATTTTGGTCTGTAGTGATTCACAATCCGTTTCGGTTTTCACTTTCCTTAACAATTTAGCATCGTCTCTGCTCTCTCTCTCTATGTGTGTGTGTGTGTGTGTGTGTATGTGTGTGTATGTGTGTGTGTGTATTTATTTACCTAGTTGTATTTACCTAGTTGTATTTTGCGGGAAGGGGAGCTATGCTCGTGATGTCCCGCCTTTGTATCTTGCAGTGTCTAGTTTGTTTTTAAACTCATGAATGGTTTTTGCGCATACTATTCCATTGTCCAGTTTGTTCCAAGTGTCTAAAACTCTATGAGGAAAACTGTTTTTCTTCAGTTCTCTTCTATAGCTATGTTTTTTTATTTTCTTTCCATGTCCTCTTGTGTTTCTTTTGTCCCAGTTAAGTAAGTTCTCACTATCGAGTACCTCTGTGCCTTTCATGATTCTGTAGATGGTCAATAGGTCACCTCTCTCTCTCCTTTGCTCCAGTGTCGGTAACTCCAGTTTAGCCAATCTCTCCTCGTATGATAGGTTTGCAAGTGCAGGTGCCATTTTTGTAGCTGCTCTTTGGATTCTTTCTATTTTCTTTATATTCTTTTTGGTACTGGTGGACCACAATGTCGCTGCATACTCTAATCTAGGCCTTATCAATGTAACCAATATTTTTTTCATCATGTCATCGTCCAAGTATGTAAACGCCACTTTTATTGATCTTAGCAAGTTGTAAGTCTCCCCGACAATTTTGTTAATCTGTATATCATAGGACAAGTCGTTCGTGATAATTACTCCCAAATCTTTTTCGGATCCTACTTTCTTTACTTCTTTGGTTCCAATTGTATATTTTCCTGATATTCTGTTTTTGCTTTTTCCAAACTCCATTATGCTACACTTCTTAGTATTAAAGTCCACTTCCCATTTCTGACTCCAGTTCCATACCCTATTTAGGTCTTCTTGCAGTGCTTCACAGTCCTCATCAGTTTCTATTTTCCTTAGCAGTTTGGCGTCATCGGCAAAGAAGCTCATGTAGCAGTTCACGTCCTCATCCATGTCATTCATATAGATAGCAAACATTATTGGTGCCAGCACAGATCCTTGCGGTACTCCACTGATCACCTCTTTCCAGTCTGAATATTTTTCTCTGAGCACTACTCTCATCTTTCTACCAGTCAGAAAGTCCTCCATCCATTTTAGTAGGTTTCCCTGTATTCCTCCTATGTGTTCCAGTTTTTTTAGTAGTTTTCTGTGTGGTACTTTGTCAAAGGCTTTTTGCAAGTCTAGGAATGCACAATCAGCCCATCCATTTCTTTCTTGCACTATGTCTATTAGTCTTGAGTAAAAGCATATTAAGTTTGTGGAGCATGATCTTCCTTGTCTGAATCCGAATTGTCTTGGGTTTAATATGTCATTGTCTTCCAGATGTTTTACCCATCTATTCTTGATTATTTTCTCACAAATTTTGGCTATGGTGCTTGTTAGTGATACTGGCCTATAGTTGTGTGTGTGTGTGTGCGTGTGTTTATGTGTGTGTGTGTGTGTGTGTGTGTGTGTGTGTGTGTGTGTGTGTGTGTGTGTGTGTGTGTGTGTGTGTGTAAAGTCATAGCAGTAGCCATAGATCGGGTAATAGCTGCCGATCACGAATTCAACACGTGATCTAAGAACGTGGTGAATCGCATAACTCCCATGACATCTCGTGTTCATTACTCTGTCCCCATTCCATCTCATTCCTCCTTCACAGTGGAGAGTAACCGGCACCTAAAATAATACTTGTTACCATGCTGTGGACAAGGCAATATTTGAGTAAATTTGGCTACAATTTGTCAACTCTGATTCAACAAGGCAATATATTTCTAACGAGAAAGCGTCGCATTTGCAATAAACATTTGGAAAGATAAATGCGCATCGGAGCAACGGCGATAGATGTTTATATACTGTAGTGTGACTGAGGATAAATTACGTGTGTTCTATGCGGATTCTAGAGGTTACGTCACCAGGTCGACATTCAAGAATACTAAGAAGTCATCTTAGTGAGGTAGGTAGGTTGCTAAACTAGAATATAAACACGGCTACAACTCCCCAATGCCAGAGGAAAAATGAACTAAATTAAAAGAAACAATTAGATTAAATGTGAACAGAAAATTAAATATCAACACATAGTCCCATTCTCAGGTTACTATCTGCACCACAGATACATGTATACAATAATAGTAATAGTTATCGCCATTAAGAAAGATAAAAAAGAAGAAAAAAAAACCGACTTGATATAAAATTAAATGCACTTGAACTAACGGTCGATTCAGAAGATGGAATCTCTCTCACATACACAATGACCACCTTGACCTGTTATGTTATACAAATGATTGCAAATTATTACAAAATCTGGACAAGGAATGTGAGCGGAGCCAGTAGGGGGAAATAAATCTAAATGTGAAGAAATAATAAGATTCTGTCCAGGTAGTCTTCATTTGCTACAATGACGACCTTCATTAATTTTCTTCTGGTCAGAGATGATATTTATACGAGAGGAACTGGCCGTGCTGATGCGACTGGTAGCGTCTCTGTTGAATGAAATATCAAATACTTGCGGTGAAGTAGGGGGGAGCAACTGACGTAGTCATAAGAGAGACGGGACATAGTAAAATAAATAAATAAATAAATAAATATATACTCGTTTTCCATCACCACCAGGTATGTCAAGTGTCGAATTTTACCAGTAAGAACAAGAAAAAAATAAAATAAAAATAAAATTGTGATAAACAAATACACATAAGATAATAATAATAATAATAATAATAATAATAATAATAATAATAATAATAATAATAAAACAATAAAATCTAATAAAAATTAACAAAGCGCCCTCCTCGACGTCATGCAGCTCATGTAGGTCAAACACGTGTATCCAACTTCCTTCCTCTTCCTCCACCTCCTCCTCCTTCCTCTCCCGCAAGGCAATATCGCGTCCACGTCTCTTACCCAACAAAAGTTTTTGCATTATCCAAACATTCCCTTGTTATAGAGTATTTTTGGACATCATCCTATGTGCAGGAATACACATTTCGATGCAACCAATCAACCAATCGGAGTCCACTGCTGAACAAAGGCCTCCCCCTCCTTGAGCCGTGCGACTGCGCTTTTGCTACATTACCCCTGCAAACTTCTTTATTTCGTCTCCATTTTTTTACTTTCTGGTTTCCTCCTCCCACTCTCTCCACACCCAAACGACCAATTAATAACCTACCTCCTCTAATTCCATTCTTCGTTGACAATCAGCTCGATCCCGACTCCATTTCCTTGCCTCCATAATGTCTTTCCCTCAAGTCTGTCTTACACAGTTTTATTCCCAGCATTTACCTTTCTATTTCTCCCCTTCGTCTCCATCCCTTTAGTCAATTTTCCAAGCCTCACATTCGTAGATCATAGGTGGCGTACACTGTAAACCGCCTCAGACATATTGACTGAACGCCAATTATGGTGTCTTCAGGGCTACTACATATTTTCCAATTTGATTCGTTAAGAGAATTTTGATCTTTAGTTGATATGAGCATGTGACCTAAATAAGCATAATTTTGGATAAACGAAGAACGCAATATAACAAAGACAAGAAACAGATGGGCATGGAATAAAAGTGATTCAGTAAGAAGGGTAAAGGACAGTTTTCCTTCTCCAAGGTTTCATAGTTTCATTCCTAATTTTCAAAATAGGAGAATTGGGTACCTGTCATCAATTTTCACAAGAAAAACACTAAAACTGTGAGACATGGCAACAACAAAACTTGAATGATGTTTAAAAGAAGACCGGTAAAGATGGTGGAGGGACGAGGTAAACGTTGTTACGTAACAGAAGCGAGAGGCTAGTCGACGACACTCCGATGCAGATGGAACATAAGGAATAGAAATAATCATCAAACAATTCCCAGAAGAGAAGATGGGGTAGAAAGGGGTGGTGAATTATTATGGGGAACTGAGGATGTGGGGGACGCTCCAATTCCCGTACAATAAATATTTTCTGCCCACATTTTTTATTTCAATCCCATTGTAACGACGCGACGTCTGGGAGAGGAACGCGTGCGCGCGAACACGTGATTGCGTAATGGCAACACGTGCTGGCTGCCAGAGAAATCCTCTTTGCCCCTGAGCATCGAACCGAGTCGTATTGTTTCGTTCAAGCAACGCCACCACCTTGTTTTCGTTCGCTTGTCCGAACATTGGCACGTAAAAAAACAGAGGCGGTCTGTTAAATATTTGTAACATCTAATCTGTTCCGAGTCAAAATGATCCTTCTTATAAATTCTGACAGTTCCTTGCCATACAAAGTACTTTTTTAATTACTTTGTGTGTCCAGCGTACACTGCAAGAAAGTTATTATCACACTCCAAATCTATCTCTGCCAGACACCCTACTTTATTGAAGAATAAATTTTAAATTAAATCATTGCAGTTGAATATTGTGACACTATGGTGCTTACATGTAGTTTTTTGACAGCTTGCTGTTACTTTGCTATCATTTTTGCACATATAACAATGCCATCTTTTTGCATATCTTTCCTGAGATTTAGAATGGTCAGTATTTACGAGTATAGTCGGCTTACAATTGCAGTAATTCACTAATCTGTTCCGGGTCAAAATGACCCGTCTCATAAATTCTGACAGCTCTCCGCCATACAAAGTACATAATTACCTTACATGCTGTAATTCAGACCCCACACCTAACCCTCCCAACCACCCTACCTTATTGAAGATTAGGAATTAGTTGCAATTATTGCACTTGAACATTACAACAGCATGCCGCTTACATGTAGTTTTTCGGCAGACCAAACATATTGTGGTCACTTTGTCATTTTTACACATATGACAACGCTGTCTTTTTGCAGCTCTTTCCTGAGACTGAGAATTATCATATTCTATAGAGTGATGGTCTTGTAAACTTCAGCATTCCAAAGATGCATCACATGCTGCCCAACTCTTTATCCCATATATATCAGGTTTTGATGGAATATATTGCCTAAATGGACAGTTTCCTCTAAAAGGAAGTCTCTCTGTGGCGAAGGACAGGCAGGACCGAAGGAGTGATGGTCAGCGGCCTAGTAATGGGGATTTTGTCCGGAATGAGATTTTATCACCATTAGCTTTTTGAATGTTGGTAGCAGCATGTTCGTGCCTCTTTTGTCTAATTTTATAATTCTTTCTCCATGTCGTTCCAGACATGTGTAACTGCTTAGTTACGTATGGGGCCCTTCATATTCTTGGATGAGGGTGGGGCTTTTAACAATGGTGAAATTCTGTAGACCTGCAACTCTGTTCAATTTGGTGGGACCTGTTCCAGGGAACACCGGTACACTATTTAATTGATTCCTTATTGCTGACATTGTATAACCCTGAAGTCCAATTGTTCTCGAAAGGATGCGAGCAAGCCCTCTACCTGTACCGGATGCCTTAATACGGTCTCATCTATTATCGGCAGTACCTTAGAAAGGGAAGCAGTCGGTAATCTCCAGTCCCCGTCTGGAGATACAAGATGCAACCAAGCAAGGGATGCTCAAGTTCTTGCTCTGAGCATTGTTTACTCAGTAATGCTCATGTCCAAGAGCAAGGAACAGGTGCAGGAGATGCTGTCGACAGCACTCACTCACCTCGGTTTACCTGCCTTTCCCATTCCGGCGCACGTCCTAGAAGCTATTCCCTTTGGTCCCAATCACCCATCCTATCCCCACCCAGCCCCTACCCTTCCCACCACCGCTCCCTCTGTTTTTCCTTCAACCTCCTCCGCCTCCCCCACTTCCGTTCCAACCCTCTCTCCCTCCACTCCTCCTCCCTCTAACTCCTCCTCCTCCACCTCCTCCCCCAAGAAGGCTGCGCAATCACGCCCCAAGTCCAGGGCATCCAGATACGAATCCTTCCATTATAGCAATCGCTCACGCTCCCCAATCCTGAGTCCTCGCTCCTCCTCGTCAGAGGCAACCAAAACCTCCTCCGGGCTCCCGCGCCGCGTGACCATACCACGAGACAGCTCGACCGGGAGGCCTAAGTTGAACCTGACCAAGGTCACAAAGGAGACGTTGCGAGACATAATCCCCTTCACCAGCACTACTCCTGACACAGTCCAGTCTAACGGTAGTGCATCCTCCTCCTCCTCCGACAGCGAAGTGCCCTAAGGCTAACTAAATTTCCTTCCAAAACTCCCTCCAACTAGTAGGACTCACTGAAGCCAACTATCCCTATGGATAGGCTGGATTTACGTGTGTTCTACCAGAACGTCCGTAACTGGACCCCACAAAGGACCAGCACCTTGTTAGAGATTGCCAGACACGGTCCTATGTCATTTGCTTGACTTCGATGGGTGATCCAGCCCCCGACTCTCTCCCCAAGATCCAAGGCTTCAACACTTGGAGTCGGGGTCTTGCTTTGCACTCGGGCGTCTGTATTCTAGCCAGGAAGTCCCTTCAGGCAACAATACTTGATCACTTTCACTATGAGCAGATGCTCGCGATCAAGTTGAGCACTATTCGCGGTCCCATCCTCCTATGTACCCTCTACCGCCCTCCCCGTATCCCCTTCCTCCCCTTTGTTGACATTGCCAAGGTGATGTCATACAAAGTCCCAACCTTCTTCATTGGCGACTTCAACTGCAGACATGCTGCCTGGAGCCCTGGAACGCACAGCAGCAGCTCAGTGAGTCGGCAACTGCATTCTCTCACTATACTTCACCGGCTGAAGTTCCTAGGTCAAGGAATGCAGGGTGAGCCCGACCTGGTGTTCTCCAACAGCCGAGCTTTCTTCCTGAACTCAACTATCTCACCCGGTGCCCCCACCCTCTCCGACCACATACCCTTAATCCTTCACATCTCTACCTCACCCATCCTTATCCCCAGTGAGCCTCGGTTACGCTACAGTCAGGCCGACTGGGAAGGTTTCAGAAACACACGACATACACCAACACAAACATGAACAACGCTCCACATGCGGCGATAGAGCAGCAATGGGGCTCACTTACAAAGTTTGTCAAAAACGCGGTAAAAAAACATATTCCCAAAACAAAGCACCGCAAGGTTGTCACGTTCACCGCTTCTATGCGCAATAACAGACGACGCATTGCACTACAGAACATATTTACAGACCTATTACAAGCACCCCTAGAGGCCCGTGACGCTATCCTACAAGACATGCACTGGCTACAGAGGAGCCTGAGGAAGTCCCTCTAAATCGATTCACATCGTGAGGAGGAGCAACTGATGGCCTCGCTCTCCGGCGCCTGTGCGACGGACCCTTCCAAGTTCTGGAGGACCGTCAAACGTCAGCTGGAGGAGTGCTCTGCGACTGCACCTAAGGTCATCAACCATCTGAACCATTCTGTACACTCCCCCCAATACCAAGCTGACCTTCTGGCGTCAGCATGGAGTGAGGTCTTTAAACCCCATCCTGTGCAAGGACCACATTGCTTTAGCACCTTGCACAGTGTTAACTCTTTCATGAATAGATGTAGTGACCTCATTCCCGACGAGACTGTTGATCTCTCTCAGTTAGATGAAGATGATCCCCTTATCTGCCCCATCGTTTTGGAGGAGGTAAAGGGGGTTATCTCGGCTTTAAAATTCAAATCCCCTGGCCCTTCAGGCATCGATGCACACCTACTCAAACGTATGCCAGACAACATAATCTCACACATGACGACACTATACAATAGCTCACTAGCCTCTGGGTACTTCCCACAACTTTTCAAGGCCTCCCACACCATTCTCATTCCCAAACCCCAGAAACCCGCCTCCGCCCCCCTTTCATACCGGCCGATCTCCCTTCTGGAGTACTTTGGTAAGGTGTTTGAGCACGTCCTCTGCCGCCGCCTGACCGTGTACCTGGAGACGGAGAATGTGCTGAGGGATTGCCAGTTTGGTTTTCGGCCGGGGCGCGGTGCAGACGACGTCATTTCCATGATCACTCAATGGGTTCAAAGACCGCCAGACGGTCGCCCTGGTAAGGCCATTTTGGTTTGTAAGGATGTGGAGAAGGCATTCGATACTGTCTGGCATGAAGGCCTTAAGTACAAATTGTACCACAATTTCGACTTTGCCCTGCCGTTCACAAGGTTGCTCTGCAACTACCTGGACGACAGGACAATAAGAATAAAGTGGGGGCTGTCTGTCCCAACCTTTTGTGCCTAAGGCTGGAGTACCGCAAGGGTCAGTCCTTGCCCCCATTTTGTACAATCTATATACGAATGACCTGCCAGAGCCAGCTTATCCACGCAACCGAGCTCTAACTCCTTAATATGCGGACGACACTAATCACATTAGCAGACACAAAACGCTGCGGGGAGCGTTACAAGTAATGCAAAACATCCTAGACGGGGCACACGCGTGGAAGCAACAGTGGCGCATTAAGACCAACGCGTCGAAATGCAAAGCTGTATACTTCTGCTGCAAGCGAACAAACAAAACAATCACGAACACTCTTAAAATAAACAACACAAATGTTCCAGTGAAAGACCATGCCTGTGTGCTGGGTAGCACACTAGATAGTGCCCTAACCTGGACCCCACACTTCCGCAAACAGGGAGCGATGGCTAGGGCTGTGCTGGGAAGGCTAAGACGCTTCAAAACTGCAACACTGACCACCAAATGTCGATTGTACCTAGCCCTTGTCAGATCGATTCTGTGCCAGTCCCCGGGACTAAGCCAGCTGACATGTCCCACTAACAACTACGACCATCAAAGGGTTCAGAATGCCGCTGTCAAGTTCATCACGGGTTCGCGATGGAGCGACTTCAGAACCGCTGAGTCCCTACACCGTGTTTCCAGCATCCGTCCACTCAACCAACACAAACACAAACTTCACACGAGACACCTAGAAAAACTGCACGACAGACACAAACACCTAATACAACACATTACACATAGACCACACCGTACAGACTATCTGTCAGCTGCGCCCCTCCCACGTGCGGTGTACACGATAAGTCGTGTATAGCCGCTCATCAATAATGCATCCCCTCACCAGCTTTGACTGGTGATAACAACAATAATAATGATAGTAATAATGATAATCTAACAACAACAACAACAACAATAATAATAATAATAATAATAATAGTGCATGTAGCCGATTAATTGTCAGACTATAAGCATACGTTGGAAGCATCAACCCTCTATGTGTAGAATACACACAAAACCATACCGCAAACAAAACTAACACAACTAAATGCACAAACAACTACATACAATTTTTCTTCTACTGAAATTATTTTAATTTCTTTCCTACTACATCTTCTCATTTCATTTTACCTACCACTAAAATTGTTTCCAATTTCTCTATCTTTCCCTAAGACTAAGCCTCCTACTCGTTTTCTAACTTTGTTGGATGAGGATAAGAAGAATAAATATTCCCACGTAACCTAACGGTTACACATTAATCCTAGTCTCAAACCCCAAGTCTCCTGCCCAGACCTCCAAAGCCATGACGCCACGAAATAAATATCCCTAATCGCCCGGTGGCAAAAGCCCCCTTTCATACACTACTATCTTTTCATTTTCTTACAGACATTCTTCCCCTCCCACAAAAACCGATCTCGCAGGGTTCGAAACATCGGTAGTAAATACAGTATATTACTCTGCGTCCATTTTTTAATCTTCCGATAACATCATTCCTGGACTTTAGCTCTTTACGAACGTAAATATATATATATATATATATATATATATATATATATATATATATATATATATATATATATATGGAACACTCCTCCTGACAAAATGTGCAGAACATGACCTAGTGATCACAAACACCCTGTTTCGCCAGAAAAACAAATGCAAAGACTCGTGGCAACATCCACGTTCTAAACACTGGCACCTGATTGATTACGTCATTGTAAGAGCTAGAGACCAACAAGACGTCTTGAAAACAACTGTTGGACAGACCATCGTCTGATTTCATCCGACCCAAGAAGAAACATCAAAGCCAAAACAACACAAAGAAATTTAATGTTGACAGTCTTCAAGACGCCGAGAAAGTAGAGAAACTCCGTCAAACACTACATGAAAAATTATCACGGCAGGAAGTGAAACTATCAACACCCATTGAAGAACACTGGAACCAACTGAAAGTAGCCAT
>NC_134792.1:10433299-10490799 GCF_046742065.1 Oratosquilla oratoria
TCAGAAACTTACTGTGCCAATGCCATACCCCTTAATTCAGACATCAGCTCAACATCAAAGAAAGGTCACACTTGTATATTGATTGCCAATGACACTAACGCACCCTTCCATCTCACAGTTGGTACAAACATTTGCGATTTTGAAGTATATCCCTCACGGATCAAATTTATGGTATTGCACAAAGATCATATCAAAGAGTTCCCCGTGGCCTCGACATAGAGAACGTTCCATCATCAGGTAATACTACCCCTAGTATAGAGGATCCTCACCAACCCTCTCGACTTCTCCCCCGTTACAACCTTCGCAGTCGAGCCACCCTTTCATAAGACTGCATCTTACCTTGGTGTCCGGGAATAATATATACTGTACTTCCACATGTCCTAAGATGAAGTCAATTTGATTTTAAACAGTATTTTCCTACAATGAAATTGCTCAAAATACATGTATAATTACCTTACATGTCAAATTATATATTTATCTTCTTTGAGCATTAACTTCGTTGAGGTCAGTGAGTGATGGCTGTGCCAAGCATCCGTTGCAATTAATGCCTGTCGATTGTCAATTATTCACTCTATGCTAGAATGCATACGCATACATTAGCTACTCGACGTCAGATCCTGGGAGTAGCAACGGACCACATATTGTGTGATGTGGTCTGCGGTCAGTTTCGCTTGACCTCAGAAATCAACCGTCAAGCCACCTGCATTCAGAAATCAACCGTCAAGCCACCTGCATCCCGACCGGGAAGTCGGCCATACAACATTACCATACGATAGCCGCTAGCGTAATTTCATCACCTATATTAAAAGATTTATAAAGAGTTAAAGTAAATACTGTGGACCTATACTCAGTTCCATAATGTATATAGATGTAAATAAACAGACAGTAGATGTTAGAATTAAAAGTTGTACAATATTGTTGGCAACCGCCACCATCTGAATTATAAGTCGTAAAATATACTGTTGGCAACCGCCACCATTTTCTTCCTCACCTCCGTTGATGGAAAACACTAGTCCCGGAGGCGACGCAATAAAGACCCGAAGGCACGAATTGTTTATCTCCAACGCTTCCAACCAATGTAGAACACAAGACTACAATTCTGCCCATCAGACTCAGTCAAAGAAGGTTCAAAAGGTTGTTGTGGTTAGCCCTATTTTGGTCAATGTTGCATTACCATTATTGATATCATTACTATTATTATTGTTATTATTATCACCATTATTATTATTGTTGTTGATATAACACAGGACAAATTCATCAACTGTCGCCGTGTGATTTCATTCCCCTGGGAGACGACCCCCCCTCCGCCGCGCCCTCTAACGAGTCAACTGACAGGGCTGAATAAAACCGTCTGACGCTATCCAGAATAAAAACAGAAGCGGGGGAGACTTGTGTCTACAGACATAAAGGAATTCACCATGAACCCTCTCACTGTTTATCACAACTTAAAAATATTCTGGCTGCCGCCAGCCGATTTTATTGAGCCAAGGAAAAATACATACACACAATCTCATCTTGATCGACTCTTTCACTGCACAAAATCCATACACAAGTTCTGGCTGTCCCCACGTGATTTTCATCATGGGAGGCGATCCTCCCCTAGTTCTGCATCAAGGCTCTATAAATCTAGAACCTAGAAGGGGCTAGCACATATGCTATAAACACCTAGGACCTGAATGTCTGCACTGAATTTTAAACTTACGAAAGCTTTGACATAAACGACTAAGGGGATTGATCCAGATCAAAATTGGTTTCGAAAGGTTTAATTCAAATGAGGTTAATTTGGTTTATTATGACTTTGTCACTCCTTGAGACGTCACTAAGTTAGTTACGAAAGCTCAATTATTCTTCCTAGGATTTTCATTACATATATCCAATATGACACACTAACTGCCTTAGCAATCTATGATCCACGTATAGTACTCGATAAAAAATAATTTGTTTTTACATATCACTGACAAGAGTGTTACATATTGCACGTACTCACCTTCCATTTCATCGTACGTCTGGCGGTAGGACCCAACCGCCGATCCTCGGGTCATCAGTATACCCTGAGGACATAGCATCATTCTCGCATCCCCTCACTTAAACAAACGACACCGATCAATTAACAAGCGAGAGTGTTTAAGTAGCATCCATGGGGGTGCCATTAAAACTGAATAGACATTACCAGTTCTTAGATGCACGTATGAAATCAGCCACTGTCCGTCCCGCACTGCCCGAGTGGAGAACACATCTTGCCCAAACTGTTGTACAAAATGTTGCACAAACCGGTACCATAACAACCACGGCCAAAAAAATACTTTTACTGAAGGCATTTCATTCTCAATAACCAGGAGTATCTAAATTCAACATTAATGGTACAATAACGTTAACAAGTCTTTGCAATTCACATAATCGAATAAACCTGACTAGATGACTGGCGGGATCTTGTGCTCTCGTAACACCATTACATAAAGTTATGATCAATGAACATTTATATCTCTTTTTCTGGCTCAGAATTTAATTAAAACCCAAGAATTTGATCTATGAAACCAAAATGATTAGTTCAAAAATCCCTAGTGTCAAAATTCTAGACTAAATTCCAATTATAACAGTTACAACACCAACAAGGCCATTACATCACTAATCCTTTCATTCCCCACTGGTTACAAAACTGGCTTTGTTCTGGCTACCTCCAAACGATTCTAATTGCATTGGAGAATTCTTCCGTTTACAAAAGGTTTACACGCGACAGCCACCTACCAAAACATAACTTTCACCGTAACGTTTAAACGATCTGTCACACATTAACACGGTTTCGCTGCGAACGGGCGGTACCCCCACCCCCAACCGAATAGAATCGCCTGGCGCAGCGAGGACAAATATGTACCAGTATTCTAAAACACAGTGAGAGGGTTCACACACACACACACAGTAGTGTGTGCAAAAACAATACATGAATTTAAAAATAGGTAAATACACACACACACACGCACATATACACATATATATATATATATATATATATATATATATATATATATATATATATATATATATATATATATATATATATATATATACATACATTAAAGTATGGAAGACAAATGAGTGGACGGGCGGTGAGCTAAACACAGAGAAGTTGGAGTTTTATTCACTGACGTTTCGTGAATAAAACTCCAGTTACTGTTCTCTTGTGTTTAGCTCACCACCCTACCACTCTCTCTCTCTCTCTCTCTCTCTCTCTCACACACACACACACACACACACACACACACACACACACACACACACACACACACACACACACACACACATATATATATATGTATATATATATGTATATATATACATGTATAATATGCGGAAAAACCACCAAGGAAAAAGAAAAACTGATGACCAAGCGCTTTCGTCTATTCAGACATCCTCAGGGTACCCTGAGGATGTCTGAATAGACGAAAGCGCTTGGTCATCAGTTTTTCTTTTTCCTTGGTGGTTTTTCCGCATATTTAGAATCACGAGTTTATGTGATTTCTCATGCATGTATATAATATATATATACATATATATATACATATATATATATATACATATATATATATATATATATATATATATATATATATATATATATATATATATATATATATATATATATATATTTCTCCGAACAGCGAAGACACTACAGGACCTGTCGTCTTTACTCGAGCCTGGCGATGGTGGAGCAAAGTACCCTCCCATAAAACCCAGCCAGATTTTTTTCTCTTAACAATGCATGCAACCTGTCTCATTATTATTCATTCAATTATCTTATTTCCTTATCTATCTATATATGTTTGAGACTGAAGCCTGTAGCGAGTGTTGCGAGAAATTTAAATCCATTTCGAGCTGCCTAACGGGAAAATGGACAATATATTTTAGGTTCCCAATTTCTGTTGTATCTATATGCAATTGTTGCTGCAAAAACACAGATCCCTTTTGTTGGAAAACTGCTAATACATATGATGCAAACATACCTGACCTTACAGCGACCTGACGTAAAAAAATATTTGTTTAGGCCTTACGTGACGTAGAGGAAGTCTCTGTTGAATCAAATAATTTGGTGGATATATCAGTAATGCTGTTTTTATGTTCGATGTACAGTTTTTCCCTCAGCTGAATACAATCGCCTGGCGCCAGACAGCCTAGATTTATGAATCGTGAACAAAAGTTAGATTTTATTGTAACATTGTGTTGACTCCAGAGTTTTTGAGACATCTAATACTGACAACAAACATTCAAACGGGTATATTTTTTAAACTACGGAAGGCTTCAGCAGGTCTGTTGGCAACGAGCATCAAAATATGGATCCCATTGGCAGAGGACAGGGATACACCACATTCTTTCCCAGTATGCCGTAAAAAGGCGACAAAATGGAGCAGAGCATAAGGACCATGGAAACCCCTCGCCCTTTTATTCCATTTAGATACATCGAGATGGAAAAAAAAAATGCTTTGAATTGGCCAAACTCTACCCCACCTTTACAAGGAAGATTAATGATTTTGTATACATACAGTATGTATGGGAGGTTTGGCAAAGGATACTAAAAGAAGACTATACCGATATGAGACATTTTAGTCCATAAATCTAAAAAAATACCTTTGTCTTGCCTATAAGTTCGCCCAGCATAATGGCTCAATTTAAAATCTGACTACTGATAATTTTCATTTTCCCCGAATAGTAAGGCACACAGGGTGGAGATTGGGAGAGGAACTGCTGAGCACATCCTGATGTAGTATCCTTATTTATAATAATCAATGTCTGCCTTTTCTTTGTAGTGATATTTGTGTCCTTTGTCACTGTCATATTAAACAAAGTAAGAATCTTATGTCGTTTTGTACGAGTTGGTATATACCTCACCTTCTTATATGACACAAAATAATAGTAATAATAATAATAATAATAATAATAATAATAATAATGTCAATAATAGTAATAATAATAATAATGATAATAATAATAATAACTAATAACAATAATAATAATAATAATAATAATAATAATAATAATAATAATGATAATAAAAATAATTAATAACTAGTAGTAGTAGTAGTAGTAGTAGTAGTAGTAGTAGTAGTAGTAGTAGTAGTAGTAGTAGTAGTAGTAATAATAATAATAATAGTAATAATAATAATAATAATAATAATAATAATAATAGTAATAATGATAATAATAATAATAATAATAATAATAATAATAATAATAATAATAATAATAATAATAATAATAATAATAATAATAATAATAATAATGAAAATATTACTACTACTGTTCTATCTACCAAAGACTTTTCCCCCCTTTTGTAAGGGAGGTAGCCAAGTCCAAAGGCACGTCGTAGCCACTCCCACCCATCCCACTCTGGTCTACCACCCTCCCTTTCCTCCCTCTCTTCTTCTTAGCTCTCCATGGATAACGGGTCATCCCTGTATCCCGCCCACTGCCCTGGGTCAGAAGCTATGCAGGAAGACAGCACATCCGCAGTACGGCTGCTTCACTTAATCGGCGCCCCTCTCTATCTGTCCCCTCACACAGAAAATAGAAGACGGGGAGAAATCCCTTCGGGCTGCGTCAAAATATCATTCACACACGATCACTCCCTAGCCTCCTCCATCACCCACCCCTCCCTTCGTTGCATCACAGTATCACCCACTGATCTGTATAACACCTGGATAGCGTATACGGGCCGTGGGCTGCCCCAGGAGTGAGGCGGGCAGGCGGGACATGGCCGCCATATTGGTAGTACCGGTCATGGGAGCTGTCGTGTTACTCTCGTGGCCTATGTGGCTGATATGGGCTGCGTGATAGTGATGCGATCTGTAAATTAGTTTTCCTGTGTGGTTTATGAAACAGTACATGTCTACATGTACCGGTATTTGACCATAAAAGTAATCAAACAAGTACGCTAAAACTGACATAAACAAGAGAACATGTAGATGTTTTAACTTGTATCCACTGATCTGTATAACAATATAGATCAGTGGTTGTATCCTATGTACATTATTTGTGCGAAGCATAAATTAGGCCTTCACATATGTGTGTGTGAGTGTGACCACATGTTATAATCTCACTCTCTCGAATCTTGACAAGCAGTCATCTTCGGCGTTTTTCGAAATCTAGTCATCTGGTCATTGAAATGCACACAGTTAATTACTGGATTACAATTACTTTATTTGCGCAACTAACTACACATGTATTTCAACAAACAAATTTCACCTGTCACTAAACATACACGTATCCACAATATTCCAAGAAACCTCCAGTGAATCTTTACAGAACAAAACCTACATTAGTATTTATTGTGAATATTGCTATTGTATCGTGTACAGCACATTACAGGTGCCTTAAATATTGGACGATAGTGATATACATGGATATGCATCGGTGCTTTTGAAACAATATATTTCCCATCGATCCTGAAACAGAAACTTTGACAGGGAAATCGTTCAGTAAAAAGAATGTACATACATCAGTTACAATAGTACTAGTGGTTCATATTCATTAAATAGAAACGAAGACACATACCCGCTCTGTTTGGTCCTGAAAAATCATACTCTTCCGTAACAGTAGTTGAGACCGGTAGATGGATAAATTCTTATGAGTTGAAACATAATAGTACATAGTACATGTCGAATTTCACCAGAAAAAACGTTACATAATTTTTGAACGGGCCCCGAATAGTAAATCAGCCCAATATGAATTCCTCACACTTCACAATATAGAAAAAGCCTACACATGTAATCAGGAAGAACAACTGGTTCTATACAGCTACAGAGCTCTGGACAGCGTTTGAGCCTTATAAGATATTTTAAATTATAAATATTTATCCTGCTATTGCCACGATTACATTCATGACAAATGGGTTGCTGCTAGATCTATTTCTTACAGATAATAAATACATAGCATTAACATGACAACACCCAACAAAACAGTTGGTGGGCAACATTTTATGGCTCCCGATGGCCGCATTATTTGTTGATGGGTATCGGGATGTTTTGGGTAATAAAACCTTAATTTACTTACGAGTGGAAGGACTGCTCACATCCACCTTTTCTCCGGTTGGTGCAGTTGAATGGAGCACAAGTTGGCATTGTAAAATGATCGTTAAATATGTAAAACACACCAGTATATAGGAGCGAAAGCTGCCGAGAACTGTAAGGGACGCTATCAATGCTATCAGTCAATCGCGTGGCGTGGGTTTGTTTTGGTACTACCAACATGGCTGCCGCCGACCTCATAATCAGGACACCGATCCGTGATCCAGTTATTTTTAGATCAGTGGTATCACCTATACACAGCCTTTCTCCACTCACCCCTATCTTCTGTCTTCTCCCTCTCTCAACAGACATACACCTCTTGCTCAGCTCCCCTTTCACGCTATCCATCTCATCCTCGGTCGTCCTCTCATGTTCACTTCATCCACCTTTGCCTTCCACACCTCTTTAACTTATTTTTCTTTACTAATTTTCCCCATGTGTCCAAACCATTCCAATACTTTTTCATCAACCCTATCTCCCATCTCTTTTTCCACCCCGCTCTCCTCCTCACCTCCTCGTTTCTCACTCTATCCAAACTTGTAACCCCTACCATGTTTCCCAAATATTTCATCTCAAACACATTTAAACTCCTCCTCTCTACCTCTCATAAATTCTATGTCTCTACCCCACACAGTACTGTCGGCACAATCACCCCTTCACAGTCTCCTCTTTGCATCCATTTCCAAATGCTCATTTCTCATTACACTTTCTAATCCTCAAATGCATTTACTTCTCAGTCTACAATTTACTCTCACCTCCTCTTCTCCATATTCTGCCACATGCGACCCCAAGTACCTAAAGCTCACTTCCTCCAGCCTCTTTCCTTTAAGATTTACTTCCAATTCGCTATTATCCTTTACTCTTGTACATCTCATCACCTTTTACCCTCATTTACCTTCGACTTTCTTCTATCGCATACCTTCCCAAACTCCGTCACTATCTTGATCCCCGCTCTGACCCTGCCACCCCCCCGAGGCCCAGTACTTTGATGTAGTGAGGGGCTTCCGTGTAGCAAGGACGGGCTGAGCTGTGCCAGCCAGGTGCAACCATACTGGAGAGGTCAGCCCTAAGCTACCAGACGAAAACTGAGCCAATTTTTTTTTTTTTTTTTCCTCTTGTGGTAGTGAATAGATAGGGGGTCCTTCACCCTTTTCCTTTGTGAATTCCCCTATCCCTACCCTTCATATTTGCTACCCTACTCCTTTTTCACCATCTTTCTCTAATACTTGTTAAGGAAGGTTCTGGTATCTTGGTGCCTCCCAAGCTACATGTCTGAACCCAGTCAAGTGGGGATGTATACCGCGAGGTCACTACTCCCTGCGAGGGCCGAAAGCCCACCGACTGGGGAATGCATGTTTGTGAGGTAGGTACTAGGCTGCCGACTTCCTTTCTCCCTATCCAGTACACATGCAGAGTGACTACGCCGGACCCATCCTAAATGGGACAAAACAAAAGAGGACAAACCCCGGGTTGACAAAGTCTCTAACTCACCTCCGAGGCCCTGCATGTGTAAATAGTCGTTTCTGGAACTTCCTGACTCTGCAGAGACTTTTCTTTTATTGCTTGAGGCATCAGGCAACTGCAGTATCTTCTTCTATGCATTTATCTTTCTTTCCTAATATATGGTGTGGCTTCATTTATATACACGATCATGGTGTCTGTTCAAACTGAATATTCTAAACCTCCACCACTACCTGATCCTCCTCCTAAACCCCCCGATCCCTCTCCTAATATTGCCGATCCTAATGTTGAC
The DNA here is from genome assembly GCF_046742065.1 of Oratosquilla oratoria. Taxonomy (NCBI): domain Eukaryota; kingdom Metazoa; phylum Arthropoda; class Malacostraca; order Stomatopoda; family Squillidae; genus Oratosquilla; species Oratosquilla oratoria. Next base: position 10,442,108 of record NC_134792.1, read on the forward strand.
GCTATTGACTCAGCAAAAGTAAAAACCCCAGTTGATGACTCCGGCTTGAAAAAGGACTTTGGTAAAAACACTAAGACTTCATTGACAGATAACTCTGAAGTGATGAAAACATCTTTAGATACTCAGAAACCAATAAATAGCTCAAATACTGCTCCTAATAGTCATTGAATCTTACATCTAAAATATGTCTCTCTTGATAAGAGTTATACAGACTTATATGAAATGTTCCGTAAATTTGGACAAATTAAAGAGATCAGGGTTAAACTAACTGACAACTTTAAAGCTTGGCTAGTCTGGATCCCATTTCTTTCTAATCAGGAAGCAGCTGCTGCCTGCTTGAATTATTATAATTGCAATGAAAATGAATCTTCGGCCCAACTTGTTGCTAGAGTGCCACCTAACCTGGATATCTTATATCCAGAAAACCCGGTAGATGAAAGGAAGGAAAGTGTGCAGAGGCTTATTATCACTCTTGCAAAGGAACGTGCTAACTTGTTCGAGTTTAGAAGATTCTTGAAGAGTCACCTTGGCTCTGGTAATTTGACTAACTCGCAGGTATCACGATTTGGAAGAAATTCCTTCTTAATTCATGTAAAATCTTATGAACAAGCTACCATGGTGCTTAACTTGAAACAGAAATCGGACATTAAGGAAGTTACACCCCACTATACCTTTAGTTATGCCAAAGGGATAATTTTTAATAGAGATCTGTATGACTTTGAGGAAGAAGAAATTTTAGAAATGTGCACAACTAATGTTTGGAAGGTTGCTAAAATCCCTCGTTCTTCTATGATAATCCTAAGTTTTTCTGGTGAAGATCTACCTTACTATGTAGAGATAGAAAAAGAGATAGTTTATGTGAAGCAGTTTAAGCCCCGTCCCCTTCAGTGCTATAACTGCTATGGTTTTGGCCATCCTTCCCGCAGATGTGCAAGGGACAAACTATGTTTGATATGTGCTCAGCCTGAACATGGGGATTGTTCCCGCCCAACAGTTTGTATAGATTGTAAAGAAGAGCATGATGCCAGAAATAAGAACTGTGTAATTTATAAGAAGGAACAGGAAATACTACTAAAAGCTCATGCAGAACATATAAGTGTAGGACATGCTAAAAGACTATTAAGTAATTCCAAAAGATACAGTGATGTTGTTAAGACAAATAGTAAAGTGGATCAGCCAACTGTAGAACCCAATAGAAATAAAAATGCCAATATGAATTCTTCTGTTAACACTGAAGCCAAGCCTCAGTGTAAAATTGTTACTATGAAATCTAATGATCTTTCTTCTTCTCAACTAGGAATTTCTAATACTTCTGAACCCTCCTCTGTGGAGGTTTCCTCACCCCTTGTTGAAGGGGTGTCCCCTGCTCCATCTGGAGGGGCACCTAAGATTTCTATTGTAGAAACCTCACAGGCTTCTTCTAATGAAGCCTCTTCTCAGGCAATCTCTCTTCCAGACCTGGAGGACTCCCCAGTAGAGGGATTGCTGACTAGTGTGCCTCACTCGGTAGAGGTGCACAGAAGTAATGAGGATCAAGGAAATGCTGAACCTAAGCCTCAACGTGAAAGAGTCACTACTAGACCTAATCGTTCTGCTCCACAACTTGGAAATTGTAGTACTCCTCAACCCTCCTCTGCGGAGGTTCTCCCATCCCCAGTTGAGGGAATGTCTCCTGCCCCATCTGGAGGGGCACCTAAAGTTCCCATTGCTGAAACCACACAGGGTTCCTCTAATAAAGCCTCCTCTCAATCAGTCAACCTTCCAAACTTGGGGGGCTCCCCAATAAAGGGATCACGGACTGATGTGCCTCACTCAGTTGAGGCGCACAGAACCAAAGCTATGGAGTCTGAAGCTGTGCGCAGTAAAATACTCCACAGTCCACCCTCATCTCCATCTTCTTCCCCGAATCGTGATAAGCAATCTAAGAAAGGAACTAATAACCCAGACTCTACATCGTCTGTCGGACCATTGTCAGAGAGGAGGATGCCACCCGCGAAAGCAAAGAAATTAGAAAAGAACCCATCTCTCCCAGACTCCTCTTCCCAGACCAGTAGACCCAAAAAAGAAAAAGAAAACAGTATAATGTCCATAATTCAATGGAATACTCAAGGTTTTAATTCTCATCGAGAGTAGGTTGGGATTCTCTTTAAAGAACATGATGTGTCTGCTATTTGTCTCCAAGAAACTATGCTTGGCGATTTATCCCCTAATGTTGGACTTAATTATAAATTTTACAGATCTCCTCCTATGATTGGGGGCCGTGCCCATGGAGGTACTGGTATCATTGTTAAGAAATCTGTAAACCACAGAAGTGTCCACCTACACTCGGTGTTGCAGGCTTGTGCAGTACAAATCTTTACCACTAAATGGATCACTATGTTCTTTGTATTTGGAACCTGAACTGGAAGATCGACTCCTAGACATATATAACCACCCCCATCAATTTGAGTTAAATGACCTACAATCTTTGGTTGACCAGCTCCCTGAGCCTTTTATTCTAATGGGTGACTAACGCCAAGCATCCTCTATGGGGTGAATCAAGGTGTGACCCCTGGGGCAATATAATTGAAGAATTCATTGATAATAATGATGTCATTTTGATGAATGACTGTTCCAAAACTAGGTTTGATGTCTTTCAGAACTCAAGTTCTGCTATAGACCTAACTATTTGTTCATCATCCTCAAGATTAGACTACAGTTGGTCAATAGATGAAGATCTACGTGGTAGCGACCACTGGCCTATCCATATCAAATATTTAAAGAACACTCCCTCCTCTTGCTTACCTAAATGGAAGACAGGAGAGGCTAATTGGGAATTATTTAGGAGATCCACAGAGATTAATCATAAGACTAGTGATTTTTGTAGTAACTCTGATGCATATGATTATCTGGTAGACATCATACTTTCTGGTGCTTTCTCTTCCATTCCTAGGACAGCTGGTAAACCTCAACGCCCAGTAGTCCCCTGGTGGAACGATGAATGTGCTTTAAGCAGAAAGACTACAAGAACTTGCTATAAGAGATATCGGAGATATCCTTGTTTAGTCAATAAGATAACGTACAGAAGAGCTCGAGCAAAGCAGAAGAAAATCTTCAAGAAAGCAAGGAGGGAATCCTTCATTAAATATATTAGCGAATTGAAATATGACTCTTCCCCTATGGAATAGGATTCGAAAATTACAAGGAAAGTTTACTCCATCTCCTTTACCCATTCTGAAGATAAATGACTCTTTTATATCGGATACAAGAGAAGTAGCAGAGGCTTTTGGAAGACATTATGCTATTTCAAGTCCACTACATTATTCACATGATTTCAGAAGAATTAGAACCAAGACCACGATTATTCCTCCTACCAATACGAACTCGGAGGCATATAATCTTCTTTTCACCTTGGATGAAATGGATCATGCTTTATCTTTATCCTCCCCAACCTCTCCTGGAGAGGATGACGTTCTTTATTCCATGGTTGCTCACTTATCTGTATCCTCGAAGAAATTCCTTTTAAATGTGCTGAACGGATTTTGGTCTTCTGGATCTTCTCCTAAATCTTGGAAGACTTCAATCATCATAGGAATCTTAAAGGCAGGAAAAGACTCTCATGACCCACAAAGTTACAGACCTATTGCTCTCACTAGCTGCATTTGTAAGATCTATGAAAGAATGGTTAATATGCGTTTAGTTTGGTTTTTGGAATCTAAAAATCTCCTATCTAACCAACAGCTTGGATTTAGAAGAAATAAGTGCACTCTGGACCCCTTACTTTTTATCACTCGTGAGATTCAGAATGCCTTCGCAATTCAGAACTCGAGCATTGCTGTGTTTTTTTACTTGAAAAATGCCTACGATACTACCTGGCGGGGAGGCATTCTGAAGGAAGTTGCAGAGTGGGGTATCGGGGGTAATATGTTCAATTGTTTAAAGGACTTCTTCTTTGACCGTTATCTAAAAGTCAGAGTAGGCTCTTCTTTCTCTTCTGTATATCTTCAAGAGGAAGGGATTCCCCAAGGAAGTGTTCTGAGTCCTACACTCTTCAGCATAGCTATTAATAGTTTGTTAGAACAAGTTCCCACAGGAGTTCATGGATTGGCTTATGCTGATGACTTCGCTATTGTGTGCAGCAAATCGACAACATTAGAAACAGGCCAAAAGATTCAAGAAGTTATTAATTTAGCAACAGCATGGGCTAATTGCAGGGGCTTCAGATTCTCTGCTGAAAAAAACAAAAACCATAAGGTTTTCCAGACTAAGACGCAAGGAAGAGATACCAACACTATTCTTAGAGGGTGTCATACTACCATATGAAGATCAAGTAAAAACTTGGGTCTGGTTTTGGACAAAAGGTTGACATTCACAAATCACATAAACGAGGTTGTATACACTGTTAAACAGCGACTTAATATACTAAAGGTAGTGTCTCGTTTCAACTGGGGAGCAGATCGTATAACTTTGATAAGGCTTTACCAAACATTGTGCCTTAGCAAAATGGATTACGGTTGTCAAATTTATGGATCGGCATGTAAAACTTCATTAAAGAAGCTTGATATAGTCCACAATATGGCTTTACGGATCTGTTCGGGAGCCTATAGAACATCTCCAGTGGATAGCTTGTATGTGGACGCAGGAGTTCCTCCCCTCTATATTCGCAGGGAGGAATTAAGCCTTAGATATATATCTCGTGTCTTGACATCCAAACAGAATCCAAACTTCAAATACGTAAAGCAGCCGGTAGACAGAGCTCCAAGGAAATGTACTCTGCCGAAACCTGTAGAAGTGAGATGTGAAGTTGGGTCAGAGAAGGTAGGACTTGTTCCTAATAAAATTGCTGAGGTCACGCCTCCCAAATTCCCTCCTTGGAACCGATGCCCCACTGAAATATGTCCTCTTAAAAACAAGAAAAATAGAACTGCTGTAGAGCTAAAAAGTGATTTTTTTTAGAACTTTGATCATTACATGCTAATTCAATTTTTATTTATACAGGTAGATCAAAATCCCAAGATGGTGTTGGTTGTGCTGTTGTATCTTATAGCACAGTTTAAGAGAAAGTTGCCTCATTTTAGCTCTGTTTTTACTGCTGAACTGCTGGCAGTCAGCAACGCCCTCAAATTTGTTTTTAATTCTGTTCCATGTAATAAGAACGTTGTTATTTTTACAGATTCCATGAGCATTCTATCCTCTGTAAATACATTATTACCTCGTCATTTTTTAGTCCAAGAAATACAGGACTGGTTGATTCTGATTAACAACAGAAAGAAGATAAAAGTAAACTTTTGCTGGGTGCCGTACAACAGACCGAAAAGTCCCACATACGGAATTAAAACAAGTGATCCATTGTTATACAATGGAGAAGTGGCAAGAACAATGGACAAGGTTGGACGGTAGTTATAAGTTAAAAGAGATTCACCCCTTGGTGAACCCTTGGAAGTGTCCTCCTTTGGACAGAAGGTCAAGTATTGTTTTGACAAGATTGAGAATTGGCCATTCCTACATTACTCATAAATTTTTTATGGCAAGTGGAGCAGAAAGGCTGGCCCCCCAATGTCCCACTTGCCAAGTAGTTTTTACAATAAAACACATTTTAATTCAGTGCCCTGCATTCTCTAATAAGCGCAGGGCAAATTTTTAAACAAATTTATCTTTTAAACAAATTTTAGGGGAGGAAGCTCAAGTGAAGAATGTTTTAAAGTTTTTAAAAGACATCAATTTATTTTATGAAATTTAAAATTGTGTATATGAATGCTTGTGAGTGTATGTTGTTGTGATGTGTTTTTGTGAATGTTTATTGTTTTAACTGTTTTACTTCAATTTTTATCTATATAAGATAAATATGCGCTGAATGGCCTACCGGCTCCGGCGCTTGGCCTTCGAGCCAAAAATTCCATAAATCAATCAATCTGACCCTGCCACAAACGGTATTATGATGATAATGAATATAATGATAATAATAATAATAATAATAATGATAATAGTAATAATAATAATAATGATAATAATAATAATACAGTAATAATAATAAAAGTAATAACAAGAGTAATAATAATAACAATAATAATGGTAGCAACAATGATAATAATATTACAATGTAGGCATTCGAAGTACAAGATTACTAACACAACAGGTTTTCACAGTCCAACGCCGTTTCCTATGCGTTCCAGAAACACAAATCTGTATAAATACACATATTCGGGTCTTTCGCTCTATCTTTAGCCTTCCAATATCGCCATCTTTACTTTCATATCTAGAGCAATTCTACTTGTAAAACCTACAAGTCTAACTTATTTTTAATCCGTATTCCTCTGCCCTCCCTTCATGTGAGTGCATTTCAGGTGGGCTACCGCTTACCTGCCCATTGACACGTCTACCGTTGACCATTATATAACCAGGGTTGCCAAAGAACGGATTCGGGCAACTCAGAGCGGCGGGAAGGCGGGACGACCAGCCGATGACGCAACAGCTAAGCGTTTGAATTCACGTCGATTGGCTTGGGCTTACACGCCACTTCCCCCCCCCCCACACACACACATACACCCTTTTTGGCAACACAAAGCTTTTATAACTGTAGCTCTACCGTTCGTTCGCCTCATGTCTTTTCTTTCCCCATTCCTTCGTGTCTAGTAAATAATTTTTGGGGTTAATATGGATTTACTCATCTCTATACTTGCTTTGAAACGAATGCCCGTACTATAGGGACAGGTGGACTTTTCCGTTTCTCTCTCTCTCTCTCTCTCTCTCTCTCTCTCTCTCTCGCGTTCGCTTGTTTTTAGAAACCTTACTGATGTTATTGAAATTAACAAATCAATACATGGCTATTAAAAAAGAGGGAACTAAATATGGAGCTAACACAAAGATGAACAAAGTAACCTAGCAACAGCCTGACGATAAGCACAAGTACCAACCGGCAGGGAAGAGGTTAATCAAATCGGATAAACCCTTTCGCTAACTACAGTCGAACCTATCGGAACGGAAGAACGTAACGATGTAACGTTAAAACATGATACAAATACATGAACTCAGAACATCCACGGGCTCGAAATGCCATGCTATAGCATGGCATTTCAAGTCATGAAAATTAATTTCTCAATAATTCCATCCATAAATGTAATATAATATTCATGACAGACTTTCGTAATAAATAACTTTTGAAAAGTATCTAAACCACCTAAGTTTACAAATCTTATTAGTTTAATTACTAAATGCCAATAAGACAAAGCTTACCTTAATTTATACACCATTATACAAGACCTATTTAACTAAAGAAAATTATATATTTAACTAACGATAACGATCACATGGAATAAAATTTATCTTTTTTATATGGGAACGTGGAATTAAAAATTCAGCTAATGCATCCGAACACGGGAAAACTAAGTCAAGCGGCCTGCTACGGTCATGTGATCTAGGTGATTGGCAGTCTGCTGTCTCAGGACAAATAACTGGAAATTAATTTGCAAACTGCAAGGGTGGGAATGGAGTCACGTGATCAGTGACTTTTGAAAGAGTTGATTGTAGTTAGGGCGGGGTTTGATGAGAAAGATCAAATACCTCCACAACATTGATCGCTTTGGTACTACTATGACTAGATAATCTAATTTGCATGACATGTGTAATCTATGGATATTAGTGCACTATATTTCACACACGGGAAGTGAAATCAACTTTCTCCTTGCTGGAAACACACACACACACACACACACACACACACACACACACACACACGCACACACACACACATGACAATGATTTCTTAGGGTTTGGTAAGTACGAAAGAAAGAACTTAAGTAGATTATTAGAGATAGAGAGAGAGATGAGCAAAAATAGGACTCGGTGGGAAAATGAAATCATGGACTTAAGAAAAGAGGTCATTGGTTTAATTGATTGTTTATCTAAGACTAACCATGAAATTTCTGACCTGAGAAAAGCTAACTTGGATCTTACAAACGAAATTAAAGAAATGAAAAGAGACATAAATGAACTGAAGAATGACAATGAAAAGAAGAAAACTAATGATAATAACAATAGCGAAAATCTAAAGCAGGAAGTGAACAACAAATTACAAGAATTGACACAAAAGATCGAAGAAAACTTAGGTGGGGACAGTATCCAGGAAATTAAGAAGTGGAAAGAAAATATTGAAAATAAAGAAATTGCTTTCAAAGAAATAGTCAAGCAGCAAATGCAAGATAATGCAAAAGACACAATCATTCAAGTGATTAACGAAAAAGCAAATTGGGTCAGGGACACAGTAGATAGGAAGAAATGTATTGTGGTTTATGGGCTTAAAGAAAAACAAGGATTGGCGAGGTACATGAGAGAAAAAGAAGAAAAAGAGACAGCAGTAGAAATCCTTAATGAAATTCAGGGGGGAGACAGTGATTCAGGCACAGACTTAGAAGAGACTTACAGAATTGGTCGCTATACTAAGGATAGGAATCGACCTCTAAAGATAAAACTAAGGTCACAAGTGGTAGTAGAAGACATATTTGAAAAAGTAGGTAACTTGGCAAAGAGTGAAAAATACAATAAGATATGGATAAAAAGAGAAATGAGTACTGAGGAATTAGAAAAAGAAAGGGCACTAAGAGAAGAAGCAAAGGAAAAAAACTTGAAAAGATCGGAGACAGAATGCAAAGAATTCCAGTGGAGAGTAATAGACTTGAGATTAAGACAATGGCGCTTCAAAACGAACAAAACAAGGGAAGAAGAAACCAGGGAGAAGGAAGAAAATTAAAAGTGGCCTATACCAACATTGACGGACTAATTTCGGGACTGAACGAACTCAATGATTATCTGTTAGAAGCAAAACCAGACATAATGGGAATTGTAGAGACCAAACTAAGAGGTGAAATACCATCCACTGTTATCGGACAAGGTTTATACAACTACTGGATAAAAAACAGGGACAAGAAACAGGGAGGGGGAATCATGTTCTTGGCCAAGAAAGACCTAAAGGTGACAAAAATTGCAGAGGGCAAAGGTAATGCTGAATTGATCATGATAAAAGTCGAAGGCAAGAATATGAAAAGTAGAAAGTTTGTGGTGACTTATGTGCCTCCAAAAACAAGCGCTTGGAAAGAAATCGAACATAAAAAAATGCTAGATGACACAAGAAAATCACTCAATGAGATACTAATGGGTAAGGGTAATCTGGTAGTTATGGGGGACTTCAATTGCAAAGAAATTTGTTGGGACAGCATGACAGTGCAAGGAGGAGATGACTCGTGGGGCAATGTACTGCTAGATATGACCATGGAGTACACAATGACCCAATGGGTCCGTGAAAACACAAGGTACAGAAATAATGAAGAGCCATCGAAACTAGATCTAATATTTACAACAGAACCTGAAATAGTGCATAAAGTCCAGTATGAGACACCAATTGGAAAGAGTGACCATGTACTCATCGAAACTATACTAAAGGAAGAAATAGACATAGAGAGGAACGAAAAGCATAGGAAAGGAAGACTGAGGTACAACAAAACAGACTTTACAAAACTAAAGACATTCTTCCGGAATGCAAACTGGGAAATATTTTACAGGGAAGAAACAGCAGTGGAAGAGAAATGGAATATATTGATGGAAAACTACAATGAAGGGGTAAACAGGCATGTACCAAGACAAAAGCGAGAGAGAGAGTACATTAAATGTTGGTTCAACAAAAGATGCAGTGAGGCAAAAGACAGAAGGGACAAAGCTTGGAAAAAGTGGAGAAAAGACAAAAAACAAAGCAAATGGCAAATTTATGTTAACTATAGAAATGAGTATGTTAATGTGAGAAGAGAGGAGAAAAGGAACCATGAGAAGGATATTATAGACAAATGCAAAGAGCAACCCAAACTATTCTATCGGTATGTGAATGGTAAACTTAAAAACAAACAGGGATTGGTGAAACTATGCCAAGGAAACATAGAATACACAGAAGATTTAGAGATGGCCGAAGTCATGAACAATCACTCTGTTTTCACCAGAGAGAAAATACCAAATTGTGACATAGACAAAAACAAGAAATCTCCCCTCATGAATGAGTTTACAGCATCACTAAAGGAAATATCAGAACATTTATCAAGGCTGGATGTCAGAAAATCACATGGCCCGGACGGTATTGCAAATTGGATTCTAAAGGAGTGCAAAGAAGAACTAACAGACAAAATACACATCTTAATAAACAGCTCACTCAAAGAAGGAAAGATACCCGAGGACTGGAAAAACGCTAACATTGTACCAATACACAAAGGAGGAAACAAAGAAGAACCCACCAACTATAGACCAGTATCACTAACAAGCACCATAGCCAAAATTTGTGAGAAAATAATCAAGAATAGATGGGTAAAACATCTGGAAGACAATGACATATTAAACCCAAGACAATTCGGATTCAGACAAGGAAGATCATGCTCCACAAACTTAATATGCTTTTACTCAAGACTAATAGACATAGTGCAAGAAAGAAATGGATGGGCTGATTGTGCATTCCTAGACTTGCAAAAAGCCTTTGACAAAGTACCACACAGAAAACTACTAAAAAAACTGGAACACATAGGAGGAATACAGGGAAACCTACTAAAATGGATAGAGGACTTTCTGACTGGTAGAAAGATGAGAGTAGTGCTCAGAGAAAAATATTCAGACTGGAAAGAGGTGATCAGTGGAGTACCGCAAGGATCTGTGCTGGCACCAATAATGTTTGCTATCTATATGAATGACATGGATGAGGACGTGAACTGCTACATGAGCTTCTTTGCCGATGACGCCAAACTGCTAAGGAAAATAGAAACTGATGAGGACTGTGAAGCACTGCAAGAAGACCTAAATAGGGTATGGAACTGGAGTCAGAAATGGGAAGTGGACTTTAATACTAAGAAGTGTAGCATAATGGAGTTTGGAAAAAGCAAAAACAGAATATCAGGAAAATATACAATTGGAACCAAAGAAGTAAAGAAAGTAGGATCCGAAAAAGATTTGGGAGTAATTATCACGAACGACTTGTCCTATGATATACAGATTAACAAAATTGTCGGGGAGACTTACAACTTGCTAAGATCAATAAAAGTGGCGTTTACATACTTGGACGAAGACATGATGAAAAAAAATATTGGTTACATTGATAAGGCCTAGATTACAGTATGCAGCGACATTGTGGTCCCCCAGTACCAAAAAGAATATAAAGAAAATAGAAAGAATCCAAAGAGCAGCTACAAAAATGGCACCTGCACTTGCAAACCTATCATACGAAGAGAGATTGGCTAAACTGGAGTTACCGACACTGGAGCAAAGAAGAGAGAGAGGTGACCTATTGACCATCTACAGAATCATGAAAGGCACAGAGGTACTCGATAGTGAGAGCTTACTTAACTGGGACAAAAGAAACACAAGAGGACATGGAAAGAAAATAAAAAAACATAGCTATAGAAGAGAACTGAAGAAAAACAGTTTTCCTCATAGAGTTTTGGACACTTGGAACAAACTGGACAATGTAATAGTATGCGCAAAAACCATTCATGAGTTTAAAAACAAACTAGACACTGCAAGATACAAAGGCGGGACATCACGAGCATAGCTCCCCTTCCCGCAAAATACAACTAGGTAAAACTAGGTAAATAGGTAATACACACACACACACACACACACACACACACACACACACACACACACACACACACACACACACACACGGTCGGGCGGAGATAAGTTGGGTTTGTCTCCTTTCACGTGTAGCCCCTGTTCACCTAGCAGCGAGTAGGTACGGGACGTTAGTCAAGGAGTTGTGACCTTGCATTCCCGGTGTGTGGAGTGTGAGTGGTCTCAGACCTACCCAGAGATATGCTAATAATGAGCTCTGAGCTCATTGCCGTAGGGTGGTGTCTGGCTGTCTCGAAAAGAGGCTGCAGCAGATCCGAGGTGAATACACACACACACACACACACACACACACACACACACACACACACACACACACACACACACACACACACACACACACACACACACACACACACAAATAGTTTAGATAAAATAAGATATGAAGACGGGACATCACGAGCATAGCTCCCCTTCCCGTAACATTCAACTAGGTAAATACAACTAAATAAATACACACACACACATTAATAACATTAATAACAGGACTGAATGAACTGAACGAGTATCTGAAGGAAAAAGAACCGGACATAATGGGAATTGTAGAGACAAAATTAAAAGGTCCACTACCACCCAACAGCATAGGACACAATACATATAATTATAGGATTAGAAACAGAGAGATAAAACAAGGGGGTGGAGTTATGTTCCTGACTAAGAAGGATATAAACGTGAAGTGTGTCACATATGGAAAGAATACAGTAGAGATGATTATGATAGAAGTAGAAGACAGAGATAAGAAGAGCAGAAAGTTTGTAATAAACTACGTGCCCCCAAAAACAGCCTCGTGGGAAGAGAGTGAACATAAAAGTATGTTAGAAGACACAAGAATAACACTAAACAAGATAATGGAAGATGGAGGAAGAATAGTTATGATGGGGGACTTTAATTGCAAAGAAATCTGCTGGGAAGAGATGACCGTAAAGGGTGGAGAAGACTCATGGGGAAGTGTTCTACTTGAGATGATTATTGACCACACAATGACACAATGGATACAAGAGAACACTAGGTATAGAAATGAAGAAGAACCATCGAGACTAGACCTAATAATCACATCAGAACCTGAAATAGTGGAAAAGATAGAATACCAGGCACCAATAAGTAAAAGTGACCACATATTGAAAGAACTGGAACTAAATGAGAAAAATACATGAAAAGAAATGAACAATATAGAAAAGGAAGATTGATGTATGATTTTTTTTTTTTATAAAATAAGAGAATTCTTTCAAAATAAAAACTGGGAAAGAATACACAAAGAAGATACAACAGTAGAAGAGAAATGGAATATTTTGACAAAAAATTATAAAAAAAAAGGAGTAGAAAAGTATGTCCCAAGACAAAAACAAGAAAAAGAATATGTAAAGTGCTGGTACAACAAAAGTTGTAGAGTGTTAAAAGACAAAAGAGACAAAGCTTGGACCAAATGGAAGAAAGACAAAAGACCTGAAAAATGGAAAATATATACTTGTTATAGAAATGAATATCTACAAACGTGCAGAGAGGAAAAGAGAAAATATGAAAAAGATGTCATAGAAAAATGTAAAGATCAACCAAAACTATTTTACAGATTTGTAAACAACAAACTGCAAAACAAACAAGACTTGGAGAAATTAAGACAAGGAGGGAATAGAAATGGCGGAAATTATGAACAAGCATTTTAAATCAGTGTTTACAAGGGAGAACATACAACCGGAAGAGATTGAATGGAAAGAGAAAGTTCCCCCTATGAAAGAAATAGAAGTAACAAAGAATGAAATAATGAAACACTTTAGTAATCTTGATGTGAGAAAATCGCATGGACCAGATGAAATAGCAAACTGGATTTTGAAAGGATGCAGAAATGAACTGGCAGACAAAATACATAGCATAATAAATAGTTCCTTGAAAGAAGGAAAAGTTCCAGAAGATTGGAAAAAAGCAAATATAGTACCTATATATAAAGGAGGTAATAAAGAAGACCCTACCAACTATAGACCAGTCTCTCTAACAAGTACAATAGCAAAAATTTGTGAAAGAATGATCAAAAGTAAATGGGTAAAAATTTAGAAAAAAACAGCGTGCTTAATCCAAGGCAATTTGGATTCAGACAAGGACGATCATGCGTCACTAATTTAATATGTTTCTATTCAAGGCTAATAGATATAATACAAGAAAGAGATGGATGGGCTGATTGTGCATTTCTAGACCTAAAAACAGCTTTTGACAAAGTACCACATAAGAAGTTGCTTAAGAAATTAGAAACTGAAGGAGGAATACAGGGCAAACTGCTTAAATGGATGGAAGACTTTTTGCAAGAAAGAAAAATGAGAGTAGTGATAGGAGAGAAACACTCAAGATGGGATGACGTAATAAGCGGTGTTCCACAAGGAACAGTTCTGGCCCCAATAATGTTTGCTATATATATTAATGATATGGTTGAAAAAATTGAAAATTATATGAGCTTCTTTGCAGATGATGCAAAACCATTAAAAAAAGTGAACACGGAAGAAGATTGCGAGTCACTACAGAGTGATCGAAATAAAGTATGGGAATGGAGTAGGAAGTGGGAGATGGAGCTCAACACTAAAAAGTGTAGTATAATGGAATTTGGAAAAAACAAAAACAGAATAACAGGATCATATAAATTGGGAGAAGAAGGAATAAAAAATGAGAAGGACCTGAGAGTCATTGTTATGAATAATATGTCACCTGAGAAACATATAAATAAGATTTTTGGAGAAACTTATGATTTAATAAGAACAATCAAAGTGGCATTTACATACCTGGATAAAGAAATTGTGAAGAAAATTCTAATCACTCTGATAAGACCAAGATTGGAATATGCTGCAACGATGTGGTCACCAAATACAAAAAAAAAAAAAAAGTATAAAAAAACTTGAAAGAATACAAAGAGCAATTACAAAATTGGCACCAACACTCTCAAAACTATCATATGAAGAGAGACTAGCAAAACTTGAACTACAGACACTAGAGCAAAGAAGAGAGAGGGGAGATTTGATAGCTATTTACAGAATCATGAAAGGCATAGAAATTACTGATAGAGAGAATCTGATAAAATGGGATGATAGAAATACAAGAGGGCACGGAAAGAAAATCAAGAAAGACAGCTATAGAAGAGATGTGAAAAAGAACAGCTTTCCTCACAGAGTAATAGACAGTTGGAACAAGTTAGATGAGAAAGTGGTGTGTGCAAAAACAATACATGAATTTAAAAATAGTTTCGATAAAATGAGATATGAAGACGGGACACCACGAGCATAGCTCCCCTTCCCGTTAAATACAACTAGGTACAACTAGGTAAATACACACACACACACACACACACACACACACACACGACTTGATGGCGCAGTGGTTGGGAATCCCGGCTGACACTACGGCGGTCTGAGTTAGAATCCCGCCCAGGGCTGAAATAATATCAGTATCGCTGCGCTGCGAGTCGTTACTCCAACTCTCGTGGGCGGGGACTTGGGGTGTGTGCGTGTAAGGTCATAGCATTACCCATAGATCGGTCATGTATGAGCTCTGAGCTCCCTTCCGGGAGGGAAATATCTGTCGATCACGAGTCCAACACGTGATCCAAGACCATGGTGAATCGCACACACACACGCGCGCATGAATGATGGGGAAAGAGAGAGAGAGAGAGAGAGAGAGAGAGAGAGAGAGAGAGAGAGAGAGAGAGAGAGAGAGAGAGAGAGAGAGAGAGAGAGAGAGAGAGAGAGAGAGAGAGAGAGAAAACTAGAAAAGATCGGAGACCGAGGAAACGCAGTTCTATTGTAGTGTTAGACATGAACTGAATAAAATTGTATATTTAAGAAAAAGAAACGAAACGTTGAAAAAACGAGATGGAAAGAGTAGAAACAATGGTCTCAAACTGTCCGGAAATAGAGTTTAATTTGGAAGTGGATAGAAACAACTTCGCCAACCGTGTAGTTAATGAATGGAATAAGCTTCCTGCAGAGGCAGTGCAATGTAGTTAAGTTCGTAACTTTAAGAATCATTTAGATAAACACCTAAGCAAGATGCTTTAACGATTATCATTTATTCTATATTGTTTATTTATTTGTTTTGTTATTAATTGTCTGTTTATCATTATTTGCTTGATTCTCATTTATTATTAGTTGTATGTCAATTTATTATTATTTACTATTTACCTGTTTGCTTATTATTCAACTATACCTATGTATTTATTTACGTATTTTATTTATTATTTACATTATTATAGTTTTTATTTATTCATTTATTTATTTATTATTATTATGATTCTTTTCGCATCCGACCTAGATATGGATAAAAAGGTCTCCTGTCGGCATGCTCCGCCTTTGTAATCCTTTGTATACCAATATAGACGGATTAATCTCAGGATTAAATGAACTAAATGATTACCCGTCAGAAGAAAAACCAGACATAATGGGAATTGTGGAGACAAAATTAAGGGGTCCACTATCACTAGTGTTTGACTGGCTTAGAAACAGAGAGGAGAAACAGAGTGGAGTTATGTTCTTGGCTAAGAAAAACTTAAATGTGACGAAAGTTACACATGGAGAGAACAAGGTGGAAATGATCACAATAAGAGTTGAAAATAGTGAGATGTTTTGCAGTGATTTATGTGCCCCCAAAAACGGGGTCTTGGAGAGATTATTCTAAAATGGTAGATGATACGAGACTTTTATTAAACGAGATGCTGAAGGATGGAGGTAAAGCGGTACTTTTGGGAGATTTTAACTGCAAAGAAATATGTTGGGAAGAGATGACAGTGATAGATGGAGAGGATCACTGGGGAAATGTATTAATCGATATGACTATAGAACATACAATGACACAATGGGTAAAAGAAAAAAACTAAATTTAGAAAAAATGAAGAACCGTCGAGACTAGATTCATTACTTACGTAAGACCCTGAAATTGTGGACAAAATTGAGTTATAGACACCAACTGCGAAGACTTACCATATATTACTTGAGTTAGAACTAAAGTAGGAAATACATATAGAGAGAAATGAGAAATACAGAAAAGGAAGACTGATGTATAATAAAACGGACTTTGAGAAACTTAAGATTTTTTTTCTTAAAGCGAGCTGGAAAAAATGCTACAAGAAACACAAGTGGAAGAAAAATGGATGATTCTGGTGAAAATATATAAAGGAGTGGATAAATATGTCCCAAAGCAAAAACAGGAAAAGGTGTATATTTAGTGCTGGTTTAATAGAAGGTGCAGCGAAGCGAAAGATTGAAGAGATAAAGCTTGCGAAAGATGTACAAAATACCCCCCCCCCCAAAAAAAAAAAAAAAAAAAAAACTAGAAAGTGGCAAATATATATTAATCAAAGGAATAAATATGTAAAAAACGCAGGAATGAGAAAAGAAACTATGAAAAATACATAATAGAAAAATTTAAGGATAAGCCAAAACTATTATATAGATATGTGAACGGTAAACTAAAAACAAACAAGCAATAGTGAAACTACGCCAACGGAATATGGAATACACAGACGATACAGAAATGGCTGAGGTCATGAACAAACACTTAAAGTCGGTTTTCACTAAAGAAAATGTACATCGGAAAAAACGGGAGGAACGTGACACACCCCCACACCCTCCCATGAGGGAAATAATATTAACACGAAAAGAAATAATGGACCAGATAATGAATCTTGATGTCAGGAAATATCGCGGCCCGGATGGAATCGCAAACTGGATTTTAAAAGAATGCAAAGAACTAATCGACAAAATGTATAACATAATAAGTAGCTCACTCAAAGAAGAAGAAATACCAGAAGACTAGAAAAATGCTGATATCGTATCGATTTATAAAGGAGAAAATAAGGAAGACCCAACAAATTACTGACCGGATTCCGTTATAATCAAGGTAGCCAAATTTTGTGAAAATTTTATAGAATAATAGATGGATAAAACATCTGGAGAACAATATACTAAATCCGAGACAATTCGGATTTAAACAGGGAAGATCATGTGCCACAAATTTGATATAATACAGGAAAGGGATGGATGTGCTGATTGTGCTTTCCTAGATCTACAAAAAGTTTTTGACAAAGTCCCCCCCCCCCCAAAAAAAAAAAAAAAAAAATCAAGAAAAGTGGAAACCATACGAGGGATACAAGGTAAACTACTGAAATGGATGGAGGACTTTTTGCATGGAAGAAAAAAGAGGGTAATGCTCAGAGATAAGATTTCTACTTGGGAAGAAGTGATTAGTGGAGGTCCACATGGATCAGTATTTGCTCCAATTACATTTGTTATTTATGTGAATGACATGGACGAATGTGTGGAATGGTACATGAGCTTCTTTGCAGATGACGAAAAACTGTTAAAGTGAGTACTGAAACGGACTGTGACTCTGCAGAGAGATCTGAACAGGGTTTGGGAATGGAGTCAGAAGTGGGAAGTGGATTTCAACATTAAGAAATGTAGCATAATTTAATTTGGAAAAAGTAAAAAAAAAAAAAAAAAAAAAAAAAAAAAAAAAAAAAAAAAAAAGGATAATATAAAATTGGTGCAAAGAAAGTAAAGAAAATGGGATCTGAAAAAGACCTGGGAGTAATCGTTACAAAGGATAAGTCCCCTAACAAACAGATAAACAAAATATTCAGTGAAACCTGTAACTTGCTAAGATAAATAAAAGTGGCTTTTACTTACTTGGATGAAGAAAAGGCAAAGAAAATACTAGTCACACTGTTAAGGCCAAAATTGGAGTAAGCAGCGATACTATGGTCACTCAGTACTAAAAATAATATAAGAAAAATTGAGAGAAGATGCCCCCAACACTATCAAAAATGTCAAATGAAGACAGATTATCAAAAATAGAATTACCGACTCTGGAACAAAGGAGAGAAAGAGGTGACTTGTTAATGACTTTAACCATCTACAGAATTATGGGAGATATAGAAGTCCTTGCTAGAGAAGATTTATTAAATTGGGATAAGAGAAACACAAGAGGACATGGGAGGAAGCTCAATAAGGACGGTTATAGAACAGACACACACACACACACACACACACACACACACACACACACACACACACACACACACACACACACACACACACACACACACACACACACACACACACATGAGTGAATTTACAACATCACAAAAATAAATATCAGAACATCTATCAAAACTGGACGTCAGAAAATCACATGGCCCGGATGGAATTGCAAATTGGATTCTAAAAGAATGCAAAGAAGAGCTAACGGACAAAATACACATCATAATAAATAGCTCACTCAAGGAAGGGAAGATACCTAATGACTGGAAAAATGCTAACATTGTACCAATATATAAAGGAGGAAACAAGGAAGAACCCACCAACTATAGACCAGTATCACTAACAAGCACTATAGTCAAAATTTGTGAGAAAATCATCAAGAATAGATGGGTAAAACACCTGGAAGATAACAACATATTAAACCCAAGACAATTCGGGTTCAGACAAGTTAGATCATGCACCACAAACTTGATATGCTTCTACTCAAGACTAATAGACATAGTGCAAGAAAGAAACGGATGGGCTGATTGTGCATTCCTAGACTTGCAAAAAGCATTTGACAAAATACCACACAGAAAACTACTAAAAAAACTGGAACACATAGGAGGAATACAAGGGAACCTACTACAATGGATGGAGGACTTCCTGACTGGAAGAAAGATGAGAGTAGTACTCAGAGAAAAATATTCAGATTGGAAAGAGGTGATCAGTGGAGTACCGCAAGGATCTGTACTGGCTCCAATAATGTTTGCTATCTATATGAATGATATGGACGAGGGCGTGAACTGTTACATGAGCTTCTTTGCTGATGACGCCAAACTGTTAAGGAAAGTAGACACTGATAAGGACTGTGAAGCACTGCAAGAAGATCTGAATAGGGTATGGAACTGGAGTCAGAAATGGGAAGTGGATTTTAATACTAAGAAGTGTAGCATAATGGAGTTTGGAAAAAGCAAAAACAGAATATCAAGAAATTATACAATTGCAACCAAGGAAGTAAAGAAAGTAGGATCCGAAAAAGACTTGGGAGTTATTATCACAAATGACTTGTCCTATGATACACAGATTAACAAAATTGTCGGGGAGACTTACAACTTGCTAAGATCAATAAAAGTGGCTTTTGCTTACCTGGACGAAGACATGATAAAAAAAAAAAAATTGGTTACATTGATAAGGCCTAGACTAGAGTATGCGGCGACATTGTGGTCCCCCAGTACCAAAAAGAACATAAAGAAAATAGAAAGAATCCAAAGAGCAGCTACAAAAATGGCACCTGCACTTGCAAACCTATCATACGAGGAGAGATTGGCTAAACTGGAGCTACCGACACTGGAGGAAAGAAGAGAGAGAGGAGACATACTGACCATCTACAGAATCATGAAAGGCACAGAGATACTTGATAGAGAAGAATTACTAAACTGGGACAAGAGAAACACAAGAGGACATGGAAGGAAATTAAGAAAACATAGCTATAGAAGAGAACTGAAGAAAAACAGTTTTCCACATAGAGTTTTAGACACTTGGAACAAACTGGATAATGAAATAGTAAGCGCAAAAACCATTCACGAGTTTAAAAGCAAACTAGACACTGAGAGATACAATGGCGGGACAACACGAGCATAGCTCCCCTTCCCGCAAAATACAACTAGGTAAATACAACTAGGTAAACACACACACACACACACACACACACACACACACACACACACACACACACACACACACACACACACACACACACACACACACACACACACATATATATATTGTAATTGTATCATCTCGTTATAGTTTTCTGTGTATTTTTGTAGGGAGAACTAAGGCGAATTGTGTATGTTTTGCCGCGTTAGCGCCAGCTTGCCGTCCCAAGGCGAGTTAGTCTTGGTCTCTTTATAGTGCTATATAATTACTCATTTTTTCATACTTAGTGTTTCACTGGCCACCTCTATTGCGTTAATTTAGGACCTAATTCAGGACTGTCACGTCCTTAGTGTGAACAGAATCCTGTGGTTAATACTCTGTCAGCCTTTGTGTGATTTAAGTCTCATGTTTGTATTTTTTAAGGCACGTCTTGCATGAATATGTGTAGTTTATGTTATAGTTTGTATTGTAATTCATAAAATGTATGTAATATACAACAGATTGCGCAATACCTGTCTGTTGGGGCGCGTGTCATAAGTTCTGTCATAACGCCAAGCTCAGGAGAAACATTACATAATGTGGCGGGAGAGCTTCTGTTTTCCCGTTGCTTGAAGGTGTTTAAACTACCTACTTTGGATACGTTATGGCATCCCGGGAAAGGTAAGCACCCATTCCCGGGCTATAAAAGGCGAAGCAGAGTCAATAGACAGAGGCAATAGGGAAGAGAAGGAGAGAGAACCAGAACGTGAAAAGAACAGAAGACAAGAAAAGATGCAAAGCCCATCTGAACCTACGTAGAAATTATTCTACATTCGTCGATTACGACAACACTAAATAAGTCCTTTGGACCACAACGATTGCCCCATCTCCACGCGAAGTGCAAAACTTTCGTGATTTTCAGAATTGTTTCGTACATCTCCAGATTGCTGTTGGACTAAGTGTGAATTGACACGCACTCTCTGTTTTTTTCTCAACCACGAAACATCTTACGTATTCCCAAATACCAGAAATTACCGTACATCAGCCTCTCTTCAAACTACCCATTTGTTCCGAGACTGGAGAGTCGGCCTAAACGACTTTCCGTTGTTGTTGTTGTTGTCGTTCCCTAGACTGTCTGTCCGAGCAGTCCCGTCTCCCCAAGGAAGGCCACAGCCGAAACTGGGTTTTCCCACAAATCCTTTATAGAGTGTATGTTGTGTTGTTTGCGTGCATGATTGTGTATAATGCAGTCTTCCATTATGTGTTGTATGGTATGGGGTGAAGTGTTACATCCTGGGCAGCTGTTCACAACACGGTCGTCCAGCCTCTTCTGGTAGCTTAGAAGTGCTGGGTGGTGACCGCATCGCAGTCTGGCCAAGTGGACTCTGTCCTTTCGTGGGAGAGAGGATTCAGAAGGGTGGATATCAGGGGGTCTGGCATGCAGCAGTGTGTTGTCTTTCAGTGTGTTAATGGAGCGGTGAGTGATATGATTATGAATATGTTTCCGGAGGCTGGTATTTGGTGGTTGTGGAGGAAGAGAAGAGAGTATCTGTGCGTAATAAAGGTCTTTGGGTGTAGTTTTAATGTTTCTTGGTGTGTGTGGGTGTTCTGCTATGTAGTGTAGCGGGTGTGATGTGTTTGTGGTGGCTGCAGCAAGTGTTTGTGTGCCTCTCATGTCGAGGTGGTCCTTGACTTTGAGGACTTTTGTTTCATGGTGTAAATGGTCTGTAGGTGATGTATTTGTGCAGCCTGTAATTGTTTTTAGGGCTTTGTTTTGTATGATTTGAAGGGTGTTGTGGTGTGTCTCACTGAGATTAGGAGCCCATGCAGGACTCGCATAATTCATCACTGAGCGTATGCATTGTTTGTATATTGTTATATTAGTTTCTTTGTTTTGTCCAAATGTTGTTCCAGTGATTGACTTAAGTGCGTTAAGTCTAGGTGTGCATTTGTTTTTTATGTTTGTGAGGTGTTTGAAAGACATGGATGTATCGTATGTTACACCAAGAATTTTCGGTGTGTTTGTGTGTGGTATTAGAGTGTTGTTGATGTAGAGATGAGGTATGTATTTGTGTTCTTTTGTCCAGTTGGTGAGAAGTGTTGCTGTAGATTTGGTTGGAGCTATTTTGAGTCTGTTTGTGATGAACCATGTGTTGAGTGTGTCAAGGTAAGGCTGGATTATTTCTGCAGCTTTGTCTGTGTTACGATGTGTGCATGTGATTGTTATGTCGTCTGCGTAGGAAGAGATTTGTATTTCTGAGGTGTCTGGCGTGGGTAAGTCATGCATGTATAGATTAAATAATGTGGGGGATAGAACTGAGCCCTGTGGTACTCCGTTCTTAATGTTTCTGATGTGCGATGATTGGCCATTATATGACACATGAGCATTCCTGCCTGCCAGATAATTGGCCAGCCATCTTTTGGTGTTATTGTGCATGTCTGTGTTATATATTTTATTTGTTAGGTTGTGGCGACTTCCGTTGGTGCGACTTCTAGCAACCAGAATCAAGACTCGCCTACATCATAATCGAGATTTCATTTCGCCCACCTGTTCTTACGTACTGCATACAAGAACACATCCAGCTACTCTACTTGGTAATTAATATTCAATCTATATCATGTAACATTTATTGCTATATTTTCTTATTCTGTCTATTTATGGTGTATGTATTTTTTTTTAGTAAGTCATTTTAACTAAGAGTTTATTTAACATGCCTGAACTCCCTGTCACTCGTCCGAACTGCACACAGCCTTAACTTTTTTTTTTCTCTCTCTCTCTCCGTGTAGCGACTAGCTATAGGTGGGTCGTGACGAGAAATTTGGCGACCCTTGCCAGGACGAAAAGATTATTCAGGTAGTGATTAATCTGCTCGTTGGAATTACATATTTGTAGAAAAATGTCTTCCGAAAAAGTTTGTGGAGAATCCCTCCATTAACATTTTAGAAGCTACAAAAGCTAAACTGATAACATTGCCACAGAATATGATCTAGTGTTATACGCTATAAGGGAAAAATATTTTTCAACAGTTAAAATTTTGGAGGAGAAATAAGGAAGGATGAGGTGAAGGCAGTTGTAAAGATGATGAAAGCAGGTAAGGCACCTGGTCTGGATGGATGTCATGCAGAATGTCTGAAAAAGGGAGGTTCAGTGATGGTGGACTGGTTGGTGAGGTTATTTAATGTTTGCTGGAGAGAGGGTAGAGTACCGGAGGACTGGAGTAGTGCCTGTATAGTTCCTCTTTACAAGGGAAAAGGGGACAAGTGTAGTAATTTCAGAGGGATTAGCCTGTTGAGTGTAGTAGGGAAGGCTTATGGGAGGATCTTAATTGAGAGGATTAGGAGAGGAACAGAAGGAGTAATTGGTGAGGAACAGTGTGGATTTAGGACGGGTAGAGGTTGTGTAGATCAGATCTTTGTGGTAAGACAGATATGTGAGAAAGCTATAGGAAAGGGGAAGGATGTTTTTTGGGCTTTTATGGATCTGGAAAAAGGCTTATGATAGGGTAGACAGAAAGGCACTGTGGGAGGTTATGCAGATTTATGGGATAGGAGGAAAGCTTTTGGGAGCTGTCAAGAGTTTTTATGAGAGTAGTAGAGCATGTGTTAGGATTAGAAATGGAGAGAGTGAGTGGTTTGAAGTAAAGGTGGGACTTCGTCAAGGATGCGTTATGTCGCCCTGGCTGTTCAACTTATACATGGATGGGGTGGTGCGAGAGGTGAATGCTAGGGTAGTGAGTCAGGGATTGGAGATGGTTAAAGAAAATGGAGAAAAGTGGGAGGTGAGCCAGCTGTTGTTTGCGGACGACACTGCGCTTGTGGCAGGGTCAGAGGAGGGATTGAGGAAGCTGGTGGCAGAGTTTGGGAGAGTATGTGATAGAAGAAATCTAAAGATAAATGTGGGTAAAAGTAAGGTGATGAGATGTACAAGGGGTGAAAGTGGCAGTAGACTGGAAGTGAACATTAAGGGAGAACGACTGGAGAGAGTGGATAGTTTTAGATACTTGGGTGCAAGTGTAGCAGGAAAAGGTGGAGTGAAGGTGGAGGTAGAATGTAGATTGAGAGAAGCGAGTAAATGCCTTGGTGGTTTAAAGAGTGTAATGAGGAATAGACATTTGGGAATGGATGCGAAGAGGAGACTGTATGAAGGAGTGATTGCGCCAACAGCACTGTATGGGGCAGAAACGTGGAACATAAGAGAAGAAGAGAGAAGGAACTTGAATGTGTTTGAGATGAGGTGTCTGAGAAGTATGGTGGGGGTTACTAGGCTAGATAGAGTGAGAAATGAGGAGGTGAGGAGGAGAACAGGGGTGAAAAAGGATTTGGGAGATAGGGTTGATGAAAGAATATTAGGATGGTTTGGACACATGGAAAGAATGAGTGAAGAAAGACTAGTAAAAGAGGTATGGAAGGCAGATGTGGAGGGAGTGAACATGAGGGGACGTCCTAGGATGAGGTGGATGGATGGGGTGAAGGGGGCTTTGGGGAAGAGGGGAATGTCTGTTGAGGAAGGAAGGGAGAGGACGGAAGACAGAGGTGAGTGGAGAATGGTTGTATATGGATGATGTTGTGACTGCATGAGGAGAAATGGGCTGGGGGGTGGGGTAGTATGTGTGAGTAAATTTTGACGCAGCCTGAAGGGATTTCTCCCCGTCCTCGCCTTATATGCAAAGGGGGACGGAGAGGGGGGGTCGCCGATTAAATGAAGCGGCCTTGCTGTGGATGTACTGTCTTGCGACACTGCTTCTGACCCAGGGCGGTGGGCAGGGTGCAGGGATGACCCGTCATCCAGGAGGTGCTCAGATGAGAGGAAGGGTGGGAGGGGTGTGGAGTGTATTTGGGGATGTAATGGGTGGGAGTGTTTTTGTGCCTTTCCCTTTTTGGCTACCTCCCTTGGAAGGGGGAAAAAGCCTTGGTATATGTATGTATGTATAAAATTTTAGTTGAAGAGGAGGTATTTGATGCCTTAAGTCATATTCACGTTATTCAAGAAACAGATTCACAGATCATGCTAAGAAGATTAGAGATAGAGGCGGAAATGGAAAGACTCATAATTTGGGCTATGGTACGAATCGAAACGGAAAGAATTGAGACTGACTAACTTAAAGTTGAGGCTGACAAACTAAAGTTAAGGCTGACAAGGTGGAATTGGCTCGCATCCAGACTAGGATTAAATCCACCATTAAGAGGGAAGCGGAGACCTTCAAGGTTTCTAAGTACACTAGTCTCCAACCAATTTTTTCAGAAGATGAACCAGAGGTTTTCTTTGAACAAACAGAAAAGATTCTGAGCAAATTAGGAGTAGACAGAAATTGTTGGAGTCCAAAGTTCGTAGGCAGAGCTCAAAAAATGTACACATCTCCAAACAAAGTAGGCAGTGAATATGATAACGTAAAAGTGCAGGTCCTAGCGGCATACAGACTTACTTCGGAGCCTCATAAGTTAAAATTTAGAAATTTCTAAGTCTCCACAAGATACATACACATAATTTAATTCCAAGATGGCTAAGTATGGAGATAGGTGGCTGAAAGCCACAAACACAGACTCGTTTGCTTCATCAAGAGAAGTAATGTGGCTATAATAATTTAATAAACAACTATATCAAGATCTTAGGATTTATCCTGAGGAAAGATTTTTTCCGATTTAGCTCGAGCTGCCAAAATGGCGGATGAATATACACTCGTCACAAAAAAAAAAAAAAAAAAAAAAAAAAAAAAAAATTACTATGACACCAAAACAATTCAGAGCCAACACAACGCCCCCCACTCCTTTTAAAGGAGAAGTGAGTTAAGCAAACAAGAATTTAAAAGGCAGTTTCATGAAGATAAGTATTATCAAACGATGTATCCCAGATATAGTTCCCGCAGTCCTCCTCCGACTTGCAGTTATTGCCTCAAAATTGGATATAGTTTCTCTCAGTGTAGGAAAAGGCCCAATAATCAAGCTCGATCTCAACCAGTGCTTATTTCAAATAACTCCCCCAGGTCCAACTAGCTATTGTAGCCCAGCTAGGACCAATTCACAGAGTAAATCGTCCTCCCAAAGTATGTCCAAACCCACTTCCTCATCACAAGTTAAGACGGAATCTTCAACTCCCGTCCTATCCCACAATTTACCAACTGAACTGAAAACCGTACTAGACCCCCGTTTTGCTCCTTTTGTGATGAAAGGAACTATATCTAATTTCTGTAATAGTGAGTCAAAACCCATCTCCCTCCTTAAAGGTACAAGGGCTATTCCAATTCTTGTGTTGGCTGACACATTACCAGATCCTTTTGAGTCTTACTTGAATCAGGATGCAATTACAGACACCGTAGCAGGAAACAGATAACTCCCACTTCACAAAGTATAATAAAAAACTGACAAAGTCAAGGGAGATGTAGTTTAGCTGCAGTTGATGAAATGCCAGTGGTCGGCAGTCAACTGCTATTGTCAAATGATCTAGCAGGTAGTAAGGTAAATTCCCCTATTGTCACCAATGACCCAATTATTGATGAGACTTCACAAGACCCATCTCCCGTATGTGCTGTAACTAGGTCTCAAACCAGGAAACAAATTGCTGTATAAAACGTTCACATTTCACAAGACAACACAAACACAGGTAGTACACGTGCCGAGGACATAGAATCATTAGGTATTGATACACTCTTCCACTCCAAATACTTCCCTTTCTACTACTGTGACTAGGGAATAACTTTTCAAAGTAGGTAATTCTGAAATATCCACCTTAGCAATTAAAGTTCAAGCCATCAGAGACCTTCCAACACCCACGAATAGAAGAGAGATAAGACGATTCCTAGGAATACTAGGTTACTGCAGAAAATTGTCAAAATTTCTCTTATATTGAAGAACCATTGACAGATTTTTTGGGAATAGAACGGATGTTCATTTGAACAGAACATTGCCAACAAGCTTTTAAAAAATTAAAACTAATTCTTATGAATGACCCTGTCCTGAAAAGCCCACATCCTTCATAAACCTTCCACTTGTTCACAAATCCAAGTTTGAGAACAGCATTGTCGCATTTTGAACCATATTTACATCCATCTTTACCCATTCATTTACATACTGACCACAACCATTTAATTTTCTTAAACAAGCCCTCCGTTTCTAAATCTAACCAAAGACTCACGAGATGGAGTATCTTTTTACAATCCTACACACTTCACATACATCATGTAAAAGGATCAATAATGTCCTTGGCGATTCCCTGTCGACAATTGACTTAAAAGGGTGAGGGTGTCACGTCCTTAGCGTGGTTGTGCTGTGTCACGCCTTTGTGTGAATAAAGTCTCCTGTTTGTATTTTAAAGGCACGCCTTGCGTGAATATGTGTAGTATATATTATAATTTGTATTGTACTTCATAAAATGTATGCCATATATAACCCATTACGCATTCCGTGCTTGGCTCTCGTCGAGAACGGACCTACACCTGAAGGTGCAAAACTATCGCCGTCAACTACTTGAATCCAGTGCTCGTCGTTAACGACTAACACCGGCTGTCTCAAGTTGTGTTACAGTGCTACAAACTACTGCGCGCTAGTAAATCAGCCTACCTTCTTATCAAGGCCCTCCCTTCCTCGATGGAATACTCGGGGTCGGAAGCGGCGTCCAGCTTAGAGCAGGACTTAATGATTTCCGACACTGATGACGACATTAGTGTTAACCACTGGCCCGACCTGCCTCGTCCTACCTCCACTCCCCATCACCCTCCAACAACCACCCAGCATGATACCCACCAGTCTACAGCGCTCCCCAGTACCAAACGGCGGGCCGACGACACCTCTACCTTCCCCGCAGGAGAATGTCAACCGCCTGCTGCCAAGACGATCAAGGGAACCTCAAGTGAGTGTAATAAGGCTCCTATTCGCCCTACCCTGCCTAATCACAGTGCTACTCCCGTTGCCCCCACCCGACCCTCACCCGCCCTTCCAGCATTTGCTCCCCGAGACAAGTATATTAAGTTGGCCTTTAGCGGGAACCCATCCACAGAAGTTAAACTCCGCTGGCTGTCAACTATCACCAAGACTTTCCACCTGCAACGGGATACGGCCGAGGTTAAGATGGCTGCACTCACCTCTCGATTCATCTACATATCAAGACAACGCACAGACATCCTGGACCGAGTTACTACAAATGAATTTATGTCACTGCCTCTTCTCCCTCAAGACTCCCCCGAAAGACCACGTAAGTACCCCCAATACCTGCTCACTCGCTATCCCGTTGACGTGGATCACAAGCTTGCCCTACAGCTCCCAGGAGTACACTCAGCCAGGCGCTTCATGCAGAACGGTACCCCCATCAACCGCATTGTTATTGTGTGGAGCCTCCCCGAAACACCCCCCGACACCATTACCTTTGACTTCCTCCCTCTCCTCCCCCCGTGTCAAGTCCAAAGACTCCGTGACGACCGACCCTGGTGCTACAGGTGTTGGGGTATCGGTCACATATCCAGGTACTGCTCCGCCTCCCCTAAGTGTGCCTGGTGTGCCGCCGCCCATGAATCCAGAGAATGTCCCGTCCGAAGTGCGCCCCCGCCCCCATCTGCGACTACTTCCACCTCTGAACCTCCACCACAGCCGAACCCATCACAATGGAAGTGCCCCCGATGTCTACAGCCAGGTGTCAACGTCTGGCACGGCTGTACTCGGCGCCAGACCCAGACCAATGGCCCCACCTCAGCCCCACCACCTCCTCCCGCCCGGACTGTTCTCTCTGCTCCCACCCCCCCTCAGCAAGACGCTGCCCTCCGTAAGGCCGTTGCAGCCCTTCAGGCGCGATGTGCAGCACTCGAGGACCGCTTCGCCTCCATTGACACCAGGATTGACAGCCTTGTCTCAGGCCAAACTACTACTGCCACCAGACTCTCCACACTGGCGGAATCCCAACAAACCCTCGTCTCCTCCATCTCCATGCTTGCCGAGAGAATGGAATCCATTGCAACTCGTCTCGACAAACTCTGTAAGTTACAACCCAGTACTAGCCAGTCTTCCTCGAATCGTCCATCCACCTCCACACTCCGGTCTCCTACTAGCAAACGCAACGTTCGTAACTAACATTCACCTAGACCTCCTTTCATGGAACATCAATGGTATCACCAACCACAAAAAGTACACACAATTGAAGGCATATGTACAGACACATCACCCTTGTGTCATTTTTCTACAGGAGGCGTTTCCAAACCGGCCCAACACTGCACCACAGGCACCCTCCCTTCCCGGATATATCCCCTATATTCATACGATACGAAACGGTCTTCTAACATACATACACAATACACTGATACACCGTCTTCTGCGCTCCTCTACAGACCCTGACGTAACATTCCAACTCTTCGAGATAGAAATTGGGGGCGGAATCCTATAGCTCTGCAATATCTACTCTGCTCCCGCACGTCTTCGTCCAACCACTCTTCCACCACCTACGATCAAAGGTATAATATACGCAGGGGATTTCAATGCTCGACATCCTGCATTGGGAGATCGTCCTGGCACCACTAACCGCCCTGGTGTTCACCTACTATCCTTCATCCGACAACATCATCTGACCCGCTGGGACACAGGTGGCGCCACACACTCCCGGGGAGGCACCCTGGACCACGTCCTCACCTCTGGCTTGGTATCATCCCGCATCCAGTGCTCCTCAGTACCTGCATTATTCTCAGACCATATTGCTCTTCTCTTCCACTATTCTCTTCCTACGATACCTACACCCCCTATCACACGCCTACGCCTCACCATACCCCCCAAATACTGCCCGACGTACATTTCATACATGACCTGCATACTACCTACCTTAGACTGTTCCTCCCCCGACCAGTTATACAATAGCCTTGTCTCCGCCACCCACGACTTTTACAGGCTTTACGTATCACGACCCCACCTCCAACGTCGCCCTCCTCCTCACTCGTGGTACCTAGACACCCGACTTCAGGACGCACAGAAAGAAGCGGAGCGCGTTGGACTCATGTTCCAAACTAACCCATCTCCTGAACTACTTCATCGTTACCAGCAATCCAGAGACGATTTGACAACCCTCCTAGAATGTGTAAGTACTGACTCCTGGAAGAGATTCACGGACAGAATTAAATCACCAAACTAGTGTAGCCTCCATGTGGCACCTTATTCGCAGGGTAATTAAGAAGACTCCTGCTACTGCCCGTCATCATTCCCCCACCGTATTTGCCGAACAGCTCATCGTCACGTGGTCAAACCAGTCCAACCCTGCCAACCTACCTACCCCCGTCCAGGATGCCCTCTCCTCCGGTGCTTTTGCTCGTGGACTCCGCTTAGTACATGCTCTGCTGCAAGAGGATGATGAAGAAAATATACCAATCACTGAAGATGAACTACGACGCGCTCTCTTGAGAGGTAAAGCCACGTCCCCTGGGGATGATGGCATTACCTACAATGTGCTACGATTACTGCACCGTGTACCCGGTAACCCCCTCCTTCGCCTCTACAATATGTGTCTACGAGATGGATATATCCCACATGCCTGGACCACGAGTACAATAATCCCCATACCCAAGCCCGGTACAGCAAATTTCAGGCCCATCTCCCTTACATCCTGCTTCTGCAAAGTAATGGAAAGAATCTTGCTCACCCGACTGATGTACCAACTACAAGATCGCCTTTCTCCACGTCTCTTCGGCTTTCTACCCCAACGCAGCACCCATCACTGCCTCGTCGACTTATATTCTCGCCTCTCCCGTGACAGTGTTGTGGCATTTATAGATCTAAAAAGTGCATTTGATATAGCAAACCGAGACGTTATTTTAGATCAATTAATTGACTTTGGAATTAAGGGTAAATTACTACGATGGATTAAGGGCTACCTCAGTAACCGAACCTCCCGTGTCTTCTTTAGCGGTGCCTACAGCTCCTCACGGGATTTTCATCTCGGCACTCCTCAAGGAGGGGTACTAAGTCCATTTCTCTTTAATATACTTATGCATCGTCTCCTCACGTCTTTGCCCACTATTCCTGAGGTCACAATTACATGCTATGCAGATGACCTATGTATTCACACTACCTCCCCAACACACCTACAACTCTTTCTTACTTCTCTCTCCCAAGCTTCTGCTAACTGTGGCCTTGTTGCTTCCCCACAGAAGAGCAGAATTTTCTCCTACCGCCCTCCTGCCACGCTGCCAGAGTTCATGATTGGAGACTGCATCATCCCACTAAGCTCCCAGTACTGCTACCTTGGTGCACCAGTACGAATCTCGGAAACTCTTTCTGCCCGGCGTCAATCCCATACCGTAATTCGTGAATTGCTAGATCGTCTACAACGTCGGCTCCGGCCTCTCCAGTGGCTCACCAACAACTCTTCCGGTATCTCCATCCCCGTGGCCAGAACTGTCTATATTACTTTTATACGCTCTGTTGTTGATTACCTCTCCCCTGCCTTAATTCAACTTCCTCGATATGCTTTAGAGCCACTGGAGATTTTTCAGAATAAAGCCATGAGAATCATTCTCGGTTGCCCAATGACTACCAGAATTGTCAACATGCAACGGGAATTACGGCTTCCATCCCTAGTTGAGAGGATTTATTCTAATGTCACCTGCCTCACAGTTAAGTGTATACACTTTCCCCACATCTCACCGCACTTCACAGCACTGGTCAGAGATTCTCTCGGCCCCGCTCCGCCCGTCCCCCGCCTCATGCCCCCCGGTCGCCGTCTTATAAAGTCTATCTCCTCCTTCATTCGCAGCCTAGATTTACAAGTACCAGTAGCTGACATACCCCCAGGCCCTCCCCCGTGGACGCTACCATCGCCTGTGGTTAGCTTCACTCCTACAGCAAAATGTGACCCACCTCTTCTACAACTACAGCTAGCCTTGGAACATGTTACCCAGGTAACATCCTCCATCACTGCTCCGCATCGCCTCTACACTGACGGGTCACTACAATCGGATGGTGCAGCTGGAGGAGCAGTCTACTCACCTGACCTACCGCCGCCTCCTGAGGGCTGGGTCGGCCGTCGACTCGGAGATCACTCCAGCTCCACATTGTGTGAACTATACGCCATCTTAGATGCTATCAGTCTCGTTTGCCAAAGAGGAGTGAATGCTGTCATTATATGTGACTCTAAGCCTGCACTGCAATCCCTCACCGCTATTCATCCCACTCACCATTCTGTTGTACAACAAATCCTTTCCTTTCTATCCCTACTAACTATCTGTAATCTCTGCATTGAATTTATTTGGATTCCATCTCATGTAGGTTTGCACCACAACACCAAAGTAGACCGCCTAGCAAAAGAAGCCTGCCGACTCCCCCGTCGTGGTGATGGACGACCTCTCTCCCTGCTATGTTACCTCAACAGGGTCCGCTCCGCTGCACTTCTGCCTGAGCAACGTCGACGGGACACCGAGAGACCCTTCAGTGTCACCATCACCCACTACGAATCCGTATGCCGCCACAAATACAAGTACCGCCGCAAGGGACTTATGGTTCGTCGCCACAATGTTGTCTCAGCCCGACTGCGACTAGGCTACCGTCCATCGTGGCAGGTCGCCGGGGTGGAGGGCGAGCCTGTATTCACAGAATGTCGCCTATGCCACGCTCCACTAGCCAACACCATCGAGCACTACTGCCTAGCATGCCCCACTGTAAAACATCTAATACCCCAGGGACTACCATTAGATGCAATCTGTCGTCATCTCCTATCACAAAATAGACTAGATGAAATACTTGTCCGTTACCCCCGCTTTGGTGGGTTCTCATAATACCTGATGCCCTGCGTGACATCTCAGTCTTATTCCCCTTTGAATGAATGTACAATACCCAGTGTCGTATATGTTACCTGCAACCCATGTATTTGTATGTGTATATAAGTGTATGTGTACGTGTGTAAGCATGTGCATACCAGTTGCCTTCCTACATTCATTATGAAAACCTCCCCCACTGTATGACGCTAATGCGTAATAAGTTAAATAAAAAAAAAAAAAAACACAAAAAAAAACCATTACGCAATACCCGTCCGTTGGGGCGCGCCCCATTATGTTCTGCCATGACGCCAAGCTCAGGAGAAACGTTACATAATTTGGCGAGAAAGCTTATTCTGTTTTTCAATTGGTTGAAAATGTTTAAACTACCTACTTTGGATACGTTATGGCATCCCAGGAAAGGTAAGCACCATTCCCGGTTTATAAAAGGCGAAGCAGAGAAAGTCCCGAGTCAGACATATAGAGAGTCAATAGAGTCAATAAAGAAGTAGAGAGAACCAGAACATGAAAAGAACAAAGAAGACAAGAAGCAGACGCCCAGGGTCCATCTAAATCTACGTAGAAATTATTCTACATTCGTCGATTACGACAGCTCCACTAAAGTCCTTTGGACCACAACGATTGCCCCATATTCACGCGAACAGCAAGGCCTTCTTGTTTTTCAGAATTGTTTAGGACATTTCCTGATTGCTGCTGGACTAAGTGCGACCCGACGCTGTTATTTCTCAACGACGAAACATCAACCAATATCTTACGTACTCCCGACTACTAGAAGATTCCTCTACCAGAAGTTACCGTGCATCAGCCTCTCTTCAAACTACCCATTTATTCCGAAATTGAAGAGTCGGCCTAAACGACTTTCCGTTGGTGCGACTACTAACAACCAGAATCAAAATTCACCTGTATCATAATTAAGACGTAATTTCGCCAACTTGTTCTTACGTGCTGTATATAAGAACACACTCAACTACTCGACTTGGTAAATAATATTCCATTCATACTTTCATGTAACATTTATTGCTATCTTTCTTATTCTAGGTCCATTTATTTATCTATTTGCTTTATTTTATTTTTTATTTTATTTTATTTTATAATCTTTTTTTTATTAATTTATTTGTCTATTTATTTATTTTTGTAAATAAGTAATTTTAACGAAGAAATTAATTATCCTGCCTGAACTCTGTCACTCGTCCGAACTGCACACGGTTTTCTCTCTCTCTCTCTTCGTGTCGCGACTAGCCTGGCGCGTAGGTGGGTCGTGACAAGGACAGATAATTAATAGATACTCTGGTTTTGTTTGCGAAAAATAGGAAATGTGAACCTCCTATGTTACTATGAGTAACCTGGATCATATATATAATTTTGTAATGACAGTCCTGTAATGACATATTTTTAACTAGGGAAGCTTCTCAAGAATTTCTCAATGTTTCACGGAACACAAAAAGCATGATACAATTATAGATTTTTTTTTGTGACCTTACAATACTTAATGGATCTTTTTAAATCTAAAACTATACTTATACACTGTCTTCATGACTGACCAAGGCTCCAGGTCGCACAGGTGGTATTAATATTAAATTCATACATAATATGATGAATGTATTCCTGATACTCTTCAGAACTCAAAGTTTCCCCAACAGAATGTATAGAATGAGTGTCTTGTTTTTCTTCATCAAAAAGAGTTGTCTCGTATTCATCGTTGTCACAATTATCATCATTATTAAGTTCAATCATAGTCCTTTTTAAATCATCTACATGTCTATCTGAGACTTCCTTAGTTTTTAAGTGAAGCTCTTGTATTTATTTCCACCTGCAAAATAAATTATTCTGGGTGAAAGTTTACTACCGAATATGTGCATTTTAAAAGGTCATGGCCAAATCTCCTATTTGTAATTCTATTTTGTGTGCTATTTTATGCTGTTTCTTCATCTGTTGTGAATATTCTTTCATGTATTTTCTAACTCTTTGGTGTATGTCTGGAAATGTATGTATCCTATTTGAGATATAATCATCCATGTTATACACAGGCTTCGGTTCTACAATTAAGATTTCATATGGGAGAATTTTGTCTTCCCCGTAGATTATAGTGTGGAGTTTCACCTGTAGCCTTAACAATTTGGTTATTGAGTGTACATTTAACACAAGGAATCCAATTATCCCAAGTTATACTATGTGGGCTTATCAAACGTCTAAGACAAGTGATAATTTTCTTATTTAACCTTTCTACAATTCCACTGCTCTGAGGATGATTGACTTGAATATTAATTTCATCTTAAATAACCTATATAATTCTTCCAAGTTTTCTTGTTAAATTCAGTACCATTGTCTGAAACTAAGATCTTGGGAGTAATGAAATTACAGATGATTTGTTCATATATTACTGAAGCAATTGTTTCAGCTCTCTTATTTTGAATGTGTTGTAAAATACAAAATCTTGACAGATAATTAATCAATGGCAACAAATACATATTTATTTCCATTTTCAGACATAGGTAACTCTAGTGTATCTACATGAAAATTTCCCCCAAGGTTTCTATGGTATGGGATATGATATGTGTATTTCATTGTACCTCAGCACAGTTCAAGCAATTATCGAGATATATGTAAATATCCCTCTTCATGCCTGGCCAAAAGTATTTAAGTTCTGCTTGTCAATAAGTTTGATTTTTTCCTGGATGAGAACTATAATCACTATTATGAAGTAATTTTAATGCCTCTGGTACAAGACTTTGTGGAGTTACCAACTGATTCACTGGACCACTAGAAATGTCCTTCCCACTTACGACTGTTTTTCTATATTAAAGTTCATTGCTTAAATAAAATTCTTCTATCTTATACCCCTCTAGTAGTTTTGGAGGAATAACTTACGGGTTCATCAAGTTCTGGGTTACTTTTTCCAAGTCTAATCTCTTCTTTGTTCCCTTATTTTCAATTCATCATCTAATGTTACTAATTCATTAATACTGCAGATAAAAAATAATCAATCCTGTCGTTGGTTGGCTAATATTCCTAGATAGCGCATCTGCTGCAACGTTCTTTCTATCTTATACCCCTCTAGTAGTTTTGGAGGAATAACTTACGGGTTCATCAAGTTCTGGGTTACTTTTCCAAGTCTAATCTCTTCTTTGTTCCCTTATTATCAATTCATCATCTAATGTTACTAATTCATTAATACTGCAGATAAAAATAATCAATCCTGTCGTTGGTTGGCTAATATTCCTAGATAGCGCATCTGCTGCAACGTTCTTTTTACCTGGAATTTATCAAAACTTTACCTCGTAAAAATGAAGTATAGTAAACCACCTGGCTAATCTGCATCTAAAATTCTTATGTTTGAATAAGTCCTGAACAGCTGTATGATCAGTCCAAACTCTGATTGGATTTCCAAGTATCATATCTCTAAATATTTTTTATTTTAATATTTAAATCTCCAATTAGAAGCAAAATAGAAAAGGCACAAGTAAGGTGGCTTGGGCACGTGGAGAGAATGGATGAAGAGAGAATTGCAAAGAAAAGATGGAACTGGAGACCAGAAGGTAGCAGATCTAGAGGTAGACCGAAGAAAAGATGGAAAGATGGCGTTCAAGAAATCCTAGAGGCAAATGGATTAGGAAAAATAGAGGATTTGAGAGAAGAGGGAAGCTTTGAGAGGACAATCTGGAGAAGTGTGCTGGCCCGACTGACAGGCTGTAAGCCTACCTGGGAGCAGAAGTAAGAAGTAAGAAGTAATATCTCTAAATCCCTCCGGTGAATACATCACTACTGTTTCCTTTCTGTAATGGAATAGATTCTCTCTGTACTATTACATAGTCTAGATGTGAAACCTATCGGTTGCAATTTTACACCTCTTGTATCAGTATGCCTCCTAACCCTACGTTTGATGCATCAGTACAAAGAATGAACTCCTTATCATAATTAGGAAACATGAGAACTGGAGAACTAGTAAGTTTATTTTTCAACTTGTCAAAAGCTTGTTGTTCAGGTACCCGAATGAACTTTGAATCTTTCCTTAACAAAGAACTTAATGGATTAGATACGTCTCTATATCCCTTAATAAACTTCCTTTAATATCCTGTCTATTCTAAGAAACTTCTTTCTCTATCTTGTTTGGTACTGAGTAGTTATTTACTGCTTCTACTTTTGAGTTCACTGTACTAAGTCCATGCCTATCTTATGTCCCAAATAAATGAGACAGTCTTGCAAAAATTTACATTTTTCAAGTTTCACTTTCAACCCTGCTTCAACTAGTTTTTAGAATACCAAATCTAATTTCTTAAAGTGATCAGTTGCTGTTTGGGAAACTATTAAAATATTATCTAGGAATATACTAGTTGTGTTTCCTAATAACCCATCTAGTATTGTATCTATCAATCCCATATAAGTTAACTGACTGTTACATAACCCAAATGGCATTCGCGTAGTGCCCAGTTGTTGTAGAAAATGCTATATAATTTCGAGAATCTTCGTGCAATTCAATCAAAAAGATTTCTTGATATCTATAATGCTATAATACCGATTCTCGGTTCCCAAACACGAAGTATATCTGCTATTACCGGTAACGGTAGTTGATCAGGTATTGTCTGTTTATTCAATTCCCTATAGTCAATAACTGAACGCATGGTACCATATGATCTTGGTACCAGGATCAACGGGAAATTCCACTCACTATGACTGGGTTTTATGACATCCTGCGATAATATTTCATAGATCAATTTATCTACAATGGCTAGCTTGGAATGTGGTAATATGTAGCCAGGTACAAAAAAAGATCGAGTCCCTGGTGTTAATTTTATCTGATGTTTTAAAACAGTCGTTTTGCCCAAGGCTTCCCCCCGACAAAGCAATTGCTCTATTGTGCTTCAATAGCAATGCAATTGAACTTCAATCTAACTCAGGACTACAAGTAGGCTCTTGTCGATTCTTATATTTCTCCCCCAAATGTTTCTTCCTGAATTGAAAAGATTGATGAAATTGATTACTCCACCTCTTCAGGATTCTCGTTTAAAATCTTAATGGGTCTTTGACTGACTTGAAAACATCGTATTTGTGTA
Source organism: Oratosquilla oratoria (assembly GCF_046742065.1). Classification (NCBI taxonomy): domain Eukaryota; kingdom Metazoa; phylum Arthropoda; class Malacostraca; order Stomatopoda; family Squillidae; genus Oratosquilla; species Oratosquilla oratoria. The sequence continues at coordinate 10,480,154 of NC_134792.1, forward strand.
CCCAATCACTAATATTTCTACCTTGTTTTGGTGTATTGTCATGACCCACCTATGGGCCAGGCTGGTCGGTACACTAAAAAAAAAAAAAAAAAAAAAAAAAAAAAAACTGTGCGCAGTTCGGATGAGTGACAGAGAGTTCAGACTAATTAAACTCTTCGTTAAAATTAAATACTGTTATGCGAATAAAAACTCATACAACATAGACATATAATTATGAAATATAGTAATATCTATGACATGAATTATATTATTATATTATTTACCAACTAGAGTAGCTGATTGTTCTTTTGTATGCAGCACGTAAGAACAAGTGGGGAAACGGGGAAACGAAGTCTTGATTACGGTGTAGACGAGTCTCTGGAAGTCGCACAACAAATGGGAGACGAAACTTTTGGTAGTCGGGAATACGTAAGATAGCTTTCGATGTTTCATAGTTGAAAAATAACAGAGAGCGTCGAGTCGCACGTAGTCCAGCACCTGTCTGGAGATGCCTGAAACAATTTGGGAAAACATGAAGGCTGTGCACTTCTCGTGGAGATGGGCAATCGTTGTGGTCCATAGGACTTGTTTAGCGAAGTTGTCGTAACCAACGAATGTAGAATAATTTCTACGTAGATTCAGATGGGTCCTGGGCGTCTGCTTCTTCTCTTGTCATCTTTGTTCTTTCGCGTTCTGGTTCTTCCTGCTCCGTTTCTCTTCTCTATGTCTCTCTGATTCGTCTTATATGTAACCCGGGAATGGAAGCTTACGTTTCTGGGATGACAAAACGTAAGTAGAGCAGTAGTCTGAGCACTTCCAACCAATGGGAAATCAGAATGTTTTATGCCCCCACTGATTACAATTACAGCACCCAAATCTAGCATTCCTTGAATTGCTTCTAACTTTATCTTCAGATCCTCTGTTTCTGTAATAATTCTTAGAGTTCCTAGTCTCTTTCTGTTGTTGCATTCCTAATGTCATGACATATGCACTAATATGCTTTAATGTCTTGATAACCTTGTAAAATATAATCTATCTCAACCAAGTCTACGGCAATATTGTTTACTTAGAATAATCTCGAGTCTCTGCATAGTTCTCACTTAGGTTACAAAAGAATATCATCTCAGCTACATGCATATACACTCTCGAGATCCCAGGCTGTTAATTACAGACAATATTTTTATTACCTACACAAGGCGGAAAGTGGACTAGGCAGCTCACTCGGGCTGTTATTCACAAACAGCCTATCTATAAAATGCAACAACCCGTTTTCTACTCTTTCTACCCCCTTTTCTACCAGCCTCTTACACTCTCTCCTTAACCTCTTCAATACGAGTTAAATTCTCGGGAGCAGGATCGGATGCCTAATGTACAATGCATCACACTCCTCGCGTTACAAAATATAAATTCACTGCTGTATTACTCGTTCTCTTTCATTCTGAGTAATGTACTGTACATCTCCCCTTATTTCAACCCACATTTATCTTCAATTTCCTTTCACACGCATTCCCAAACTCCGTCACTAACTTCCTTAATCCCTACTCTAATCCTAATACAAGCGTAATGTCGTCAGCAAACAAAAACTGGCTTATCTTCCATTTTTCTCCATTTCCTTTGACCACTTCCAATCCCCGGCCCATTACCCTATCCATGTATAAATTGAACAGCAAAGGCAACATAACACATCCCTGGCGAAGTCCCTCAAACCACTCGCTCTCTCCATTTCTAATTCTAACACAGGCTCTACTACTCTTATAAAAACTCTTGACTGCTCTTAACAGCTTTACTCCTATCTTATATATCTGCAATACATCCCACAGTGCCTTCCTGTCTACCCTGTCATAAGCCATTTCCAAATCTATAAAGGCCCAAAAAACATCCTTATCTTTTTCTAAAGATTTTTGACATATCTACCTTACCACAAAAATCTGATCCACGCAACTCCTACCTGTCTTAAACTCACACTGTTCCTCACCAATTACTCTCTGTTCCTCTCCTAATCCTTTCAATCAAAATCCTCCCATAAGCCTTCCCAACTAAACTTAACAAACTGATCCCTCTGAAACTACTATACTCAGATTTGTCCCCTTTTCTCTTGTAAAGTGGAACTATACAGGCACTCCTCCAGTCCTCCAGCATTCTACCCTATTTTAAACAAACATTAAACAACCACACCAGCCAGTTCACCATCACTGCATCTGCCTTGTTTTTAAACACTCCGCAAGACACCCATCCAACCCAGATGCCTTACCTGCTCTCATCATTTTACTAACTGATTTCACCTCATCTTTTCTTATTTCTCCTCCACTTCCTCATTCATCACTGTCATTTTCTTCGCGCTTCCCACTGCAACTACCTTTCCCTCCCTATATTCTTTCACATTTAGCAACTCCCCAGAATCCCCTTCCCATCTTCCTCTTATTGCCGTCTCTTCCATTATCTCTCCATCTGCACCTTTTATCTTTTCTTCTCAGCTTGATTCGCCTCTTCCTCTATTAATTTCTTTCCAAGACATCTTTTTGTTACTTTCAATATTTTCTGTCATACTCTTACCCCATTTCACATCTGCTCTCCTCTTTGCCTCCTTTACCTTATACTTCTCTTCAATTTTCTTTGTACCTCTCAGATGATTCTCTCGTCCTATTTTGTAACCAATCTGTGAATGCTCGCTTCTTCTCTTCTACAACCTTTTTTTGTTTTATCATCCCACCACTACCTTTTTTTTCTATTTTCTCCCGTCCTCCTTGTTCCGCACACCATCTTTGCACATCTTGTAACACTCTCCTTGAAACATCCTCATTGCTCCTCCACTCCTAGTTCTACTCTATCCTTCACTACCTCCCACTCCTCTCTCAGCTTCTTCTTTTACTTCTCCTTTTCTTTCTCATTTAAGCAGTTTACTCTAAGCACCTCCTTGCCTTCCCTTTTCCTTTTTCTCCATCTATCCTCCACTCCTAACTTAACTTCAACCAAAAAATTATTTGATATTCCCCACTCTCCTTAGAACATGTACACCCAAAACTCTTCATACTCTTCTCCTGGTTACCACTATATAGTCCATTAAAGCCCTATCTACCACCCTTCCATCCACCATCCTCTCCCATGTGTACTTATGCTTGGCTTTCTTACTAAACACTGTATTTTGTATTATCAACTCTCTAGCCATATCTTCACCACCATCTCTCCACTATGATTTTCCTGGAACTCCACCCTTTCCAACCACTCCGTCTATTGGCTCATTTCCTACCCTAGCATTAAGATCTCCCAATCCCACTACATTGACATGTCTCTCTAGACCTTCTATGCACTCATCTCAATCTATATAAAAAATCCCTTTTCTCTACACTCTTCTCACTACCAAGCCCATATGTACTTACAAAAATCCACATCTCCCTTCCCACATTAACCTTGAAGAAACCTTCTTCCACTCCAACATACGTTTACCTATTTTTTCACCTATCATAGCCACCCCTTCTCTCCCTCGTCCTCTCCTCACTCCTGACACCCTCCCAACTACACTCCCAAACTCAAACTCTTCCCCCCCTTTCAACTTAGTTTCACTCAATGCCAACACAACCATCTTTCTTCTCACAAATATACTGCCTATCTCTTCCCTTGTATTCTTATCTGTACCACATTCACACACATTAAAAGACCCAAACCTTAGGGTTCTGGTTTGAAAATTGTTCTCAGACCCCTCTTATGCCCCGTCCCCCCCCCCCTTTTTTTTGGGGGGGGGAGGATACAGAATAGCATGCCTAGTCCTATTCCCGTCCCGTTTTTGTCGCCTTTTACGACTCAAATGGAAACACCCGGTGGCAGTATTCTTTCTTCCCTACCACAGGGTTCGGCGAAAAAGGAAATAAATATTCAGTGAAGTGGTACAAGACAGTATTAAGAGTTGGGGGGACAGTCGCAGTATAATAAAGTAGCATAGTTTCTCTATGAATAGAGATTTCCTCTATCTCACACAAAATTATGTGCGGCTCTGGTCCGTAGGGGCGCCTCATATACAGTAGACCCTAAAATATCAGCTGCATGATACTGAGCAGCCTTTATCTCCACAATAAAATGAATCCAATAACCCAGAGGAGGGGAAATAATAATTAATAATAATAATAATAATAATAATAATAATAATAATAATAATAATAATAATAATAATAATAATAATAATAATAATAATAATAATAATAATAATAATAATAATGATAATGATAATAATAGTAATTGATATAAATAATAATAATAATAATAATAATGATAATAATAATAATAATAATGATAATAATAATAATAATAATAATAATAATAATAATAATAATAATAATGAATAACTAGAAAGAAAACCTATGATAAAAATTTAGATTAACCTCGTCCTTTATGATTCCAAATTATTTATATATTTACCAAAATTAATAGACAGCCCTCAATGGAAGAGACGAAGAAGGGGGAGGGGGGCTCACAGAACTCACGGTAGGGAGGGACATGTTGACCGAACCTGTCGAGAGTTGCTTGGAGGAGTAGGAAGGGTCACTGCATGGGAGCTCGTTCGGAGGGGGCGTAGGGACTGGGGCAAGCTTGAGGGTGAAGCAACACGCCCCCAGGCGTATGTCCCCAATTGAAATTGAAACGAGGTCAGGCTGAGTTTCAGAGTCACCGTCTCGACGTGACATGTCAGTTTTCGCAAATAACAAGCATGACGGATGCAGCCACACGTTGCAAAATACAACAGAAATACCCTCTGAACGATGTAGAAAAAAAAACAAGTCAAACAGCTCCAGGATCCCACTGGTTATTTCAGCCAGGGGTAGGATACAAGAAGAATGTTGCAATACAAAGTTGTAACAACTTCTTCCATGCACAATCTGTGAGATTTGTATCCGGTAAAAAAAAAAAAAAAAAGTCACGAATGATGCCATTTCTGAAAGAAAGGAAAGCTATTTTTGGCTGAGAGATCAGTAAAGGTTTGACGGTTTTAAGAAGATACAACCTAATGATGACGTCATTAGGTTAAATTACCTGATAATGATGTCATACAAGGTGCAGGCCTTTCTTGGGATCTACCTAAACTGTGTTCTTGTCCAACAGAAGAACACACACACACACACACACACACACACACACACACACACACACACACACACGCGCGCACGCACACACACACACACACACACACACACACACACACACACACACACACACACACACACTCTTGGCGCTGTGGTTAGAGTTCTCGCCTGCCACTACGGCGGTCCGGGTTCGACTCCCGCCCAGGGCTGAAGTAATTTCAGTATCGCTTCGCTGCGAAGTGCTACTCCAACTCCCGTGGGCGGGGAGTTGGGTGTGTGTGTGCGTGTAAGGTCACAGTATTACCCATAGATCGGTCATACGAGCTCTGAGCTCTCATCCGGGAGGTTAATAGCTGTTGATCACGAGTCCAACACGTGATCCAAGACCATGGTGAATCACACCCACACACCCACACACACACTATATATATATATATATATATATATATTTATATATATATATATATATATGTATATATATATATATATCGATATATACATAAACATTTATGTATATATATATACATATATATATATATATATATATGGAAATAAGCCACACCACTTTTATTTGAACCATTGAATGAGCTTCTGCTTCTTACGTAGCAGACCTACAGCATGACCTCATCCTTTTAACGGTCAATGGATTAGTACAAAAGAATCGTCCTTGCTTCGTAAGAAGCAGTAGCTCATGCAAGGGTTTGATTCCCAATGATGCAGCTTATTTTCATTTGTCATAACTTTAATATATATATATATATATATATATATATATATTTTTTTTTTTTTTTTTTTTGGGGGGGGGAGGCGCTGGAAGTAAAATGAAGATGCTCTCGGAATAGGTTATACTCTTACGTTACGACCACTTTGGTCTTCTTCAGAGAGTTGTCTTCATTTTACTTCCACCGCCCAAAATCTCTCAAATGTCATTTGATACACACACACACACACACACACACACACACACACACACACACACACATATATATATATATATATATATATATATGTATATATATATATATGTATATATATACATACATATATATATATATATTATATATTATATGTATTATATATATTATATATATCATATATATATGTATACATATATGTATATATATAAATATATATATATATATATATATATATATATATATATATATATATATATATGCAAAGAAATCACAAAACACACGGGATAAACTATTTTTGCAGAAACCACCGGGAAATTGAAAAAACAGATACCGAACGTTTTCGTCTATTTAGACATTTTCAAAGGTACAAAAAAGCAATACAGAAAGAAACAATAAATACATAAGAAGACAAGGATACTCGGAGAGGTCCCATGTTACATTTTATCACACACAATTTTGTCAATAATAAAATTGTCCAATTTAAATAAACCCAAACTCAAGTTCATGTTATTTCCAAAATTTCTTTTTATAAAACAAGATTCAATAATATTTCTTTCTATAATATCATTACAAGAAGTAATTATTTTAGAATTTCCCCAGTCAATATTATGACCATAATCCCTTTGGTGGACAAATAATCCACTGGACACTTGCCCCGTTCTAATACTATATTTATGTTGGCCTATTCTCTTTTCTAAGCCTTTGCCTGTTTGGCCTATATAAATAAAATCACAGTTTTTACATGGTATATTATAAATACATCCTTCTTTACTTCTTGGAGAATTTTTAATTAACAGACTCTTAATATTATTATTTTTGAATAATATCTGGATACCAAATTTTTCAAAAATGTTAGGAAGATGGATTAAATTTTCGTGGTACGGAATTGTTAACATATTTTTTATAATTAAATGGTTTGACCTGCGACGTATTAAGAAAACATTTCCTAGATTTGATTTTTGTTTTATCAATAAGATGTTTTGGATATTTTGAATTTTCTCCAATGTCATAGATAAATTGTATTTCTTGATCCAAGAACTCAGGGGAACAAATTCTATAAGCTCTCAGGAACATTGAAGAAAAAACTGACAACTTGGATTTTAGACTGTGATACGAGTAAAATCAAATCTAGGAAATGTTTTCTTAATACGTCGCAGGTCAAACCGTTTAATTATAAAAATATGTTAACAATTCCGTACCACGAAAATTTAATCCATCTTCCTAGCATTTTTTAAAAATTTGGTATCCAGATAGTATTCAAAAATAATAATAACATTAAGAGTCTGTTAATTAAAAATTCTCCAAGAAGTAAAGAAGGATGTATTTATAATATACCATGTAAAAACTGTGATTTTATTTATATAGGCCAAACAGGCAAAGGCTTAGAAAAAAGAATAGGCCAACATAAATATAGTATTAGAACGGGGCAAGTGTCCAGTGGATTATTTATTAGATGATAACAATACTTACATACTTCTTAACAAAAATCCTACGGAAGCAGTTAATAGTTATTATAATAAGAAATTAAAAGAACTACTTCATAAGAATATAGAACTCTTACATAAATTCATCTCAATTAGTCCCCCTTTGCCACATATGTATGGTCTCATTAAGACTCATAAATGTAACAACCCCGCTAGACCTATTGTGTCGTCAATTGGTTCTGCTTCTTACAAGCTTTCCAAATGGCTAGTTACTATACTTAGCCCTTTAGTAGGTACAATCTCTTCTTCTCATGTTATAAACACTTCTGATTTAATAGACAAACTCCATAATATTAAACCATATAGTCAGTTTATTCACAAAAGTTCCCATAAATGATTTATTATTTTACCTTCAAGATGAACTTAATAAACATGTTCTTCCATTGCCATCTTCTATATTGATTGAACTAATTAAGTTATGTGTTAAAGATTGTAAATTTCAATTTAATGGTAATTTCTATTCCCAAAAATTCGGCATGAGTATGGGAAACCCTTTATCCCCAGTTTTAAGTAATTTATACATGGAATTTTTCGAAACTAAAATATTACACAAAATCTTCCCCCGTAACTTCCCTTGGCTTAGGTATATTGATGACATTTTATGTCTTTGGACAGAAGATAAAAATATCCATGATTTTTTAACTAAATTGAATACCCTTGTTGATTCTATTAAATTTACTTTAGAAATTGAGAAAAATTGTACCTTACCTTTCTTAGATTGCACTATCCTACGTCATGACAATAGCCTTAAATTTAAAGTATATCGTAAACCAACCAATGTAAGTTCATATATCCATTATTATTATTCTTATCCAAATAATATCAAACGTACAGTCTTTGCTTCTATGTTTTTAAGAGCTTTTCGTATTTGTAGTCCTCAATTTATTGATGAAGAAATCAGAAATGTTTTTAACATTGGGCTAGAATTAAGATACCCTAAGCAATTCCTTGATATTGCTTACAATTTTGCAAGGAAATCATTTTTAACTCCTCAACCCAAATCACCTTTCAATTATCATAATGTTTTAATTTTACCATTTCAAGAAAATTTGTTAAGTATCACAGAGTTATAAAAAGATTTAACGTAAAGGTAGTTTTTAAAAATGATAGTATAGTAAAATATAAACTCATCAACAATAGTATTGAAATTAATAAAGGATGCATTTATAAAATTCCTCGCAAAATGTGTAATCAATTTTACATAGGTCAAACTGCCAAAACCCTTAAACATTAGAATTGAACATAAGAAAAATGTTAGGGATGGCAATAATTCGAGTGGTATTTTCAAACATATTGAAATAATCATCCAGTTGATTGGGATAATGCTCAGCCAATCTATTATACCAACAACATAATAGCAAGAAATTTAATAGAGTGTAGTTTGATTCATACCACCAGTAATCAAAATACCAACCTTCATAAAGGCTTATACAAACTTGATAATTTTATTTGCCAAGAAATTAGTAAGATGATATCAGGTAAATTGTAACCCATCGACACTATGTGACCCTGGCGACTGTGACCTGATGTCGCCCCACCGTCATAAGTTAATTGACAATGACCTTCCGCCCCCCAGGGGGTAATTAGCCGCTACCCATATCCAAACTGTCCTTGTTCCTTTGTTTCGTGTATATATTATGTATGCATTTCTATTACTTTGTACTTGTTGCACTGAAGATGTAATATACGAAAGCGCTCTGCTTCGTTAGTTTCCTTTTTCCAAGTGGTCTACTTTGCATATATATGTATATACAAGCAATCACATCCCCGTGATACGAAGATGCAAAATAACCACAGGAGAAGAGAAACTTGTAGACAACAAGTACTTTCGTATATTACATTTTCAGTCTGAAGAAAGCACGAAAGCACTTACTGTCTACAAGTTTCTCTTCTGTGGTTATTTTGCATGCATATATATATATATATATATATATATATGTATATATATATATAATATATTATATATATATATTGTATATATATTATACATATTATATATATTATATATATATATATATATATATATATATATATATATATATATATATATATATACATGAAAGCAATCACATCATAGTGATAGGAAGATGCAAAATAACCACAGGAGAAGAGAAACTTGTAGACAACAAGTACTTTCGTATATTACGTTTTCAGTCTGAAGATGTAATATACGAAAGCACTTACTGTCTACAAGTTTCTCTTCTCCTGTGGTTATTTTGCATATATATATATATATAAAATGTATATATATATATGGATATATATATATATATATATATATATATGTGTGTGTGTGTGTGTGTGTGTCCGGAAATAGATTCAATTTGGAAGTAGGAAGAAACAACTTTGCCAACCGTATAGTTAATGAATGGAATAAACTTCCTGCACAGGTAGTGCAATGTAGTTCAGTTCGAAGCTTTAAGAATCATTTAGATAAATACCTAAGAAAGATGCTGTAATGATTTTAATTTATCTTATATTATTTGTTTTTGTTTTGTTATCATTTTTGTCTGATTTTCATTTATTATTAGTTATATGTCAATTTATTATTATTTACTATTTATCTGTTTGTTTATTATTTAACTATACCTATGCATTTATTTATGTATTTTATTTGTTATTTACATTATCATAGTTTTTTATTTATTATTGTATTATTAATGTGATTTTTTTTCGCATCCGACCTAGATATGGATCAAAAGGTCTCCTGTCGGCATGCTCCGCCTTTGTAATCCTTTGTAATATATACATATGTATATACATATGTATATACTTATATGTATATATATATACATATATATATATATATATATATATATATATATGTGTGTGTGTGTGTGTGTGTGTGTGTGTATTCACTTGTATTCACTTGGTCTTTGGATCACGTGTTGGACAGAGCTCAGAGCTCAGAGCTCGTAGGTCCGATCTATGGGTAATGCTATGACCTATGTGTGTGTGTGTGTGTGTGTGTGTGTGTGTGTGTGTGTGTGTGTGTGTGTGTGTGTGTGTGTGTGTGTGTGTGTGTGTGTGTGTGTGTGTGTGTGTGTGTGTGTGTGAGTTAACCCAAACAAATGGACAAAAAATGAATATAGGTGTAATATATAGGCCAAAGACATTATCATTAGCAGACGACAAACTGTTATTTCAAGAACTGTCTAGTTTCTGCAACCGGGATTTATAGATAATGGGTGATT